>NW_026870493.1:300000-509280 GCF_963576545.1 Limanda limanda
GTACCATCCCCGAGCTTGTACGACCTTCGGAAGAGGTCGACCGACGAAATTCCCCCAAATCTGAGGAGATATTCTTGAATAACTTTTTTTGTGAATGTCGGAGAGACTTGCAAGTAGGCTCTACCCCCACTAAATGGGGTAGCGCGCATCGATCGGTACCATCCTTGAGCTTCTCCGACTTTCGGAAGGGTTAGGGTTAGGGTTAGGGATGAAAGCACATAGGAGAAAGAGATATTCTTGAATAACGTTTTTTGTGAAGGTCGGAGAGACTTGCAAGTAGGCTCTACCCCCACTAAATGGGGTAGCGCACATCGATCGGTACCATCCTTGAGCTTCTCCGACTTTCGGAAGGGTTAGGGTTAGGGTTAGGGATGAAAGCACATAGGAGAAAGAGATATTCTTGAATAACGTTTTTTGTGAAGGTCGGAGAGACTTGCAAGTAGGCTCTACCCCCACTAAATGGGGTAGCGCGCATCGATCGGTACCATCTTTGAGCTTCTCCGACTTTCGGAAGGGTTAGGGTTAGGGTTAGGGATGAAAGCACATAGGAGAAAGAGATATTCTTGAATAACTTTTTTTGTGAAGGTCGGAGAGACTTGCAAGTAGGCTCTACCCCCACTAAATGGGGTAGCACGCATCGATCGGTACCATCCTTGAGCTTCTCCGACTTTCGGAAGGGTTAGGGTTAGGGTTAGGGATGAAAGCACATAGGAGAAAGAGATATTCTTGAATAACTTTTTTTGTGAAGGTCGGAGAGACTTGGAAAGTGGTTGCATCTGGACTAATTTGGGTCCTGCGGATCGATTGGTACCATCCCCGAGCTTGTACGACCTTCGGAAGAGGTCGACCGACGAAATTCCCCCAAATCTGAGGAGATATTCTTGAATAACTTTTTTTGTGAAGGTCGGAGAGACTTGCAAGTAGGCTCTACCCCCACTAAATGGGGTAGCACGCATCGATCGGTACCATCCTTGAGCTTCTCCGACTTTCGGAAGGGTTAGGGTTAGGGTTAGGGATGAAAGCACATAGGAGAAAGAGATATTCTTGAATAACTTTTTTTGTGAAGGTCGGAGAGACTTGCAAGTAGGCTCTACCCCCACTAAATGGGGTAGCACGCATCGATCGGTACCATCCTTGAGCTTCTCCGACTTTCGGAAGGGTTAGGGTTAGGGTTAGGGATGAAAGCACATAGGAGAAAGAGATATTCTTGAATAACTTTTTTTGTGAAGGTCGGAGAGACTTGGAAAGTGGTTGCATCTGGACTAATTTGGGTCCTGCGGATCGATTGGTACCATCCCCGAGCTTGTACGACCTTCGGAAGAGGTCGACCGACGAAATTCCCCCAAATCTGAGGAGATATTCTTGAATAACTTTTTTTGTGAAGGTCGGAGAGACTTGCAAGTAGGCTCTACCCCCACTAAATGGGGTAGCACGCATCGATCGGTACCATCCTTGAGCTTCTCCGACTTTCGGAAGGGTTAGGGTTAGGGTTAGGGATGAAAGCACATAGGAGAAAGAGATATTCTTGAATAACTTTTTTTGTGAAGGTCGGAGAGACTTGCAAGTAGGCTCTACCCCCACTAAATGGGGTAGCGCGCATCGATCGGTACCATCCTTGAGCTTCTCCGACTTTCGGAAGGGTTAGGGTTAGGGTTAGAGATGAAAGCACATAGGAGAAAGAGATATTCTTGAATAACTTTTTTTGTGAAGGTCGGAGAGACTTGGAAAGTGGTTGCATCTGGACTAATTTGGGTCCTGCAGATCGATTGGTACCATCCCCGAGCTTGTACGACCTTCGGAAGAGGTCGACCGACGAAATTCCCCCAAATCTGAGGAGATATTCTTGAATAACTTTTTTTGTGAATGTCGGAGAGACTTGCAAGTAGGCTCTACCCCCACTAAATGGGGTAGCGCGCATCGATCGGTACCATCCTTGAGCTTCTCCGACTTTCGGAAGGGTTAGGGTTAGGGTTAGGGATGAAAGCACATAGGAGAAAGAGATATTCTTGAATAACGTTTTTTGTGAAGGTCGGAGAGACTTGCAAGTAGGCTCTACCCCCACTAAATGGGGTAGCGCACATCGATCGGTACCATCCTTGAGCTTCTCCGACTTTCGGAAGGGTTAGGGTTAGGGTTAGGGATGAAAGCACATAGGAGAAAGAGATATTCTTGAATAACGTTTTTTGTGAAGGTCGGAGAGACTTGCAAGTAGGCTCTACCCCCACTAAATGGGGTAGCGCGCATCGATCGGTACCATCCTTGAGCTTCTCCGACTTTCGGAAGGGTTAGGGTTAGGGTTAGGGATGAAAGCACATAGGAGAAAGAGATATTCTTGAATAACTTTTTTTGTGAAGGTCGGAGAGACTTGGAAAGTGGTTGCATCTGGACTAATTTGGGTCCTGCGGATCGATTGGTACCATCCCCGAGCTTGTACGACCTTCGAAAGAGGTCGACCGACGAAATTCCCCCAAATCTGAGGAGATATTCTTGAATAACTTTTTTTGTGAAGGTCGGAGAGACTTGCAAGTAGGCTCTACCCCCACTAAATGGGGTAGCGCGCATCGATCGGTACCATCCTTGAGCTTCTCCGACTTTCGGAAGGGTTAGGGTTAGGGTTAGGGATGAAAGCACATAGGAGAAAGAGATATTCTTGAATAACTTTTTTTGTGAAGGTCGGAGAGACTTGCAAGTAGGCTCTACCCCCACTAAATGGGGTAGCGCGCATCGATCGGTACCATCCTTGAGCTTCTCCGACTTTCGGAAGGGTTAGGGTTAGGGTTAGGGATGAAAGCACATAGGAGAAAGAGATATTCTTGAATAACTTTTTTTGTGAAGGTCGGAGAGACTTGCAAGTAGGCTCTACCCCCACTAAATGGGGTAGCGCGCATCGATCGGTACCATCCTTGAGCTTCTCCGACTTTCGGAAGGGTTAGGGTTAGGGTTAGGGATGAAAGCACATAGGAGAAAGAGATATTCTTGAATAACTTTTTTTGTGAAGGTCGGAGAGACTTGGAAAGTGGTTGCATCTGGACTAATTTGGGTCCTGCGGATCGATTGGTACCATCCCCGAGCTTGTACGACCTTCGGAAGAGGTCGACCGACGAAATTCCCCCAAATCTGAGGAGATATTCTTGAATAACTTTTTTTGTGAATGTCGGAGAGACTTGCAAGTAGGCTCTACCCCCACTAAATGGGGTAGCGCGCATCGATCGGTACCATCCTTGAGCTTCTCCGACTTTCGGAAGGGTTAGGGTTAGGGTTAGGGATGAAAGCACATAGGAGAAAGAGATATTCTTGAATAACGTTTTTTGTGAAGGTCGGAGAGACTTGCAAGTAGGCTCTACCCCCACTAAATGGGGTAGCGCACATCGATCGGTACCATCCTTGAGCTTCTCCGACTTTCGGAAGGGTTAGGGTTAGGGTTAGGGATGAAAGCACATAGGAGAAAGAGATATTCTTGAATAACGTTTTTTGTGAAGGTCGGAGAGACTTGCAAGTAGGCTCTACCCCCACTAAATGGGGTAGCGCGCATCGATCGGTACCATCTTTGAGCTTCTCCGACTTTCGGAAGGGTTAGGGTTAGGGTTAGGGATGAAAGCACATAGGAGAAAGAGATATTCTTGAATAACTTTTTTTGTGAAGGTCGGAGAGACTTGCAAGTAGGCTCTACCCCCACTAAATGGGGTAGCACGCATCGATCGGTACCATCCTTGAGCTTCTCCGACTTTCGGAAGGGTTAGGGTTAGGGTTAGGGATGAAAGCACATAGGAGAAAGAGATATTCTTGAATAACTTTTTTTGTGAAGGTCGGAGAGACTTGGAAAGTGGTTGCATCTGGACTAATTTGGGTCCTGCGGATCGATTGGTACCATCCCCGAGCTTGTACGACCTTCGGAAGAGGTCGACCGACGAAATTCCCCCAAATCTGAGGAGATATTCTTGAATAACTTTTTTTGTGAAGGTCGGAGAGACTTGCAAGTAGGCTCTACCCCCACTAAATGGGGTAGCACGCATCGATCGGTACCATCCTTGAGCTTCTCCGACTTTCGGAAGGGTTAGGGTTAGGGTTAGGGATGAAAGCACATAGGAGAAAGAGATATTCTTGAATAACTTTTTTTGTGAAGGTCGGAGAGACTTGCAAGTAGGCTCTACCCCCACTAAATGGGGTAGCACGCATCGATCGGTACCATCCTTGAGCTTCTCCGACTTTCGGAAGGGTTAGGGTTAGGGTTAGGGATGAAAGCACATAGGAGAAAGAGATATTCTTGAATAACTTTTTTTGTGAAGGTCGGAGAGACTTGGAAAGTGGTTGCATCTGGACTAATTTGGGTCCTGCGGATCGATTGGTACCATCCCCGAGCTTGTACGACCTTCGGAAGAGGTCGACCGACGAAATTCCCCCAAATCTGAGGAGATATTCTTGAATAACTTTTTTTGTGAAGGTCGGAGAGACTTGCAAGTAGGCTCTACCCCCACTAAATGGGGTAGCACGCATCGATCGGTACCATCCTTGAGCTTCTCCGACTTTCGGAAGGGTTAGGGTTAGGGTTAGGGATGAAAGCACATAGGAGAAAGAGATATTCTTGAATAACTTTTTTTGTGAAGGTCGGAGAGACTTGCAAGTAGGCTCTACCCCCACTAAATGGGGTAGCGCGCATCGATCGGTACCATCCTTGAGCTTCTCCGACTTTCGGAAGGGTTAGGGTTAGGGTTAGAGATGAAAGCACATAGGAGAAAGAGATATTCTTGAATAACTTTTTTTGTGAAGGTCGGAGAGACTTGGAAAGTGGTTGCATCTGGACTAATTTGGGTCCTGCAGATCGATTGGTACCATCCCCGAGCTTGTACGACCTTCGGAAGAGGTCGACCGACGAAATTCCCCCAAATCTGAGGAGATATTCTTGAATAACTTTTTTTGTGAATGTCGGAGAGACTTGCAAGTAGGCTCTACCCCCACTAAATGGGGTAGCGCGCATCGATCGGTACCATCCTTGAGCTTCTCCGACTTTCGGAAGGGTTAGGGTTAGGGTTAGGGATGAAAGCACATAGGAGAAAGAGATATTCTTGAATAACGTTTTTTGTGAAGGTCGGAGAGACTTGCAAGTAGGCTCTACCCCCACTAAATGGGGTAGCGCACATCGATCGGTACCATCCTTGAGCTTCTCCGACTTTCGGAAGGGTTAGGGTTAGGGTTAGGGATGAAAGCACATAGGAGAAAGAGATATTCTTGAATAACGTTTTTTGTGAAGGTCGGAGAGACTTGCAAGTAGGCTCTACCCCCACTAAATGGGGTAGCGCGCATCGATCGGTACCATCTTTGAGCTTCTCCGACTTTCGGAAGGGTTAGGGTTAGGGTTAGGGATGAAAGCACATAGGAGAAAGAGATATTCTTGAATAACTTTTTTTGTGAAGGTCGGAGAGACTTGCAAGTAGGCTCTACCCCCACTAAATGGGGTAGCACGCATCGATCGGTACCATCCTTGAGCTTCTCCGACTTTCGGAAGGGTTAGGGTTAGGGTTAGGGATGAAAGCACATAGGAGAAAGAGATATTCTTGAATAACTTTTTTTGTGAAGGTCGGAGAGACTTGGAAAGTGGTTGCATCTGGACTAATTTGGGTCCTGCGGATCGATTGGTACCATCCCCGAGCTTGTACGACCTTCGGAAGAGGTCGACCGACGAAATTCCCCCAAATCTGAGGAGATATTCTTGAATAACTTTTTTTGTGAAGGTCGGAGAGACTTGCAAGTAGGCTCTACCCCCACTAAATGGGGTAGCACGCATCGATCGGTACCATCCTTGAGCTTCTCCGACTTTCGGAAGGGTTAGGGTTAGGGTTAGGGATGAAAGCACATAGGAGAAAGAGATATTCTTGAATAACTTTTTTTGTGAAGGTCGGAGAGACTTGCAAGTAGGCTCTACCCCCACTAAATGGGGTAGCGCGCATCGATCGGTACCATCCTTGAGCTTCTCCGACTTTCGGAAGGGTTAGGGTTAGGGTTAGAGATGAAAGCACATAGGAGAAAGAGATATTCTTGAATAACTTTTTTTGTGAAGGTCGGAGAGACTTGGAAAGTGGTTGCATCTGGACTAATTTGGGTCCTGCAGATCGATTGGTACCATCCCCGAGCTTGTACGACCTTCGGAAGAGGTCGACCGACGAAATTCCCCCAAATCTGAGGAGATATTCTTGAATAACTTTTTTTGTGAAGGTCGGAGAGACTTGCAAGTAGGCTCTACCCCCACTAAATGGGGTAGCGCGCATCGATCGGTACCATCCTTGAGCTTCTCCGACTTTCGGAAGGGTTAGGGTTAGGGTTAGGGATGAAAGCACATAGGAGAAAGAGATATTCTTGAATAACTTTTTTTGTGAAGGTCGGAGAGACTTGGAAAGTGGTTGCATCTGGACTAATTTGGGTGCTGCGGATCGATTGGTACCATCCCCGAGCTTGTACGACCTTCGGAAGAGGTCGACCGACGAAATTCCCCCAAATCTGAGGAGATATTCTTGAATAACTTTTTTTGTGAAGGTCGGAGAGACTTGCAAGTAGGCTCTACCCCCACTAAATGGGGTAGCGCGCATCGATCGGTACCATCCTTGAGCTTCTCCGACTTTCGGAAGGGTTAGGGTTAGGGTTAGGGATGAAAGCACATAGGAGAAAGAGATATTCTTGAATAACTTTTTTTGTGAAGGTCGGAGAGACTTGCAAGTAGGCTCTACCCCCACTAAATGGGGTAGCGCGCATCGATCGGTACCATCCTTGAGCTTCTCCGACTTTCGGAAGGGTTAGGGTTAGGGTTAGGGATGAAAGCACATAGGAGAAAGAGATATTCTTGAATAACTTTTTTTGTGAAGGTCGGAGAGACTTGCAAGTAGGCTCTACCCCCACTAAATGGGGTAGCGCGCATCGATCGGTACCATCCTTGAGCTTCTCCGACTTTCGGAAGGGTTAGGGTTAGGGTTAGGGATGAAAGCACATAGGAGAAAGAGATATTCTTGAATAACTTTTTTTGTGAAGGTCGGAGAGACTTGGAAAGTGGTTGCATCTGGACTAATTTGGGTCCTGCGGATCGATTGGTACCATCCCCGAGCTTGTACGACCTTCGGAAGAGGTCGACCGACGAAATTCCCCCAAATCTGAGGAGATATTCTTGAATAACTTTTTTTGTGAATGTCGGAGAGACTTGCAAGTAGGCTCTACCCCCACTAAATGGGGTAGCGCGCATCGATCGGTACCATCCTTGAGCTTCTCCGACTTTCGGAAGGGTTAGGGTTAGGGTTAGGGATGAAAGCACATAGGAGAAAGAGATATTCTTGAATAACGTTTTTTGTGAAGGTCGGAGAGACTTGCAAGTAGGCTCTACCCCCACTAAATGGGGTAGCGCGCATCGATCGGTACCATCCTTGAGCTTCTCCGACTTTCGGAAGGGTTAGGGTTAGGGTTAGGGATGAAAGCACATAGGAGAAAGAGATATTCTTGAATAACTTTTTTTGTGAAGGTCGGAGAGACTTGAAAAGTGGTTGCATCTGGACTAATTTGGGTCCTGCAGATCGATTGGTACCATCCCCGAGCTTGTACGACCTTCGGAAGAGGTCGACAGACGAAATTCCCCCAAATCTGAGGAGATATTCTTGAATAACTTTTTTTGTGAAGGTCGGAGAGACTTGCAAGTAGGCTCTACCCCCACTAAATGGGGTAGCGCGCATCGATCGGTACCATCCTTGAGCTTCTCCGACTTTCGGAAGGGTTAGGGTTAGGGTTAGGGATGAAAGCACATAGGAGAAAGAGATATTCTTGAATAACTTTTTTTGTGAAGGTCGGAGAGACTTGGAAAGTGGTTGCATCTGGACTAATTTGGGTCCTGCGGATCGATTGGTACCATCCCCGAGCTTGTACGACCTTCGGAAGAGGTCGACCGTCGAAATTCCCCCAAATCTGAGGAGATATTCTTGAATAACTTTTTTTGTGAAGGTCGGAGAGACTTGCAAGTAGGCTCTACCCCCACTAAATGGGGTAGCGCGCATCGATCGGTACCATCCTTGAGCTTCTCCGACTTTCGGAAGGGTTAGGGTTAGGGTTAGGGATGAAAGCACATAGGAGAAAGAGATATTCTTGAATAACTTTTTTTGTGAAGGTCGGAGAGACTTGCAAGTAGGCTCTACCCCCACTAAATGGGGTAGCGCGCATCGATCGGTACCATCCTTGAGCTTCTCCGACTTTCGGAAGGGTTAGGGTTAGGGTTAGAGATGAAAGCACATAGGAGAAAGAGATATTCTTGAATAACTTTTTTTGTGAAGGTCGGAGAGACTTGGAAAGTGGTTGCATCTGGACTAATTTGGGTCCTGCGGATCGATTGGTACCATCCCCGAGCTTGTACGACCTTCGGAAGAGGTCGACCGACGAAATTCCCCCAAATCTGAGGAGATATTCTTGAATAACTTTTTTTGTGAAGGTCGGAGAGACTTGCAAGTAGGCTCTACCCCCACTAAATGGGGTAGCGCGCATCGATCGGTACCATCCTTGAGCTTCTCCGACTTTCGGAAGGGTTAGGGTTAGGGTTAGGGATGAAAGCACATAGGAGAAAGAGATATTCTTGAATAACTTTTTTTGTGAAGGTCGGAGAGACTTGCAAGTAGGCTCTACCCCCACTAAATGGGGTAGCGCGCATCGATCGGTACCATCCTTGAGCTTCTCCGACTTTCGGAAGGGTTAGGGTTAGGGTTAGGGATGAAAGCACATAGGAGAAAGAGATATTCTTGAATAACTTTTTTTGTGAAGGTCGGAGAGACTTGCAAGTAGGCTCTACCCCCACTAAATGGGGTAGCGCGCATCGATCGGTACCATCCTTGAGCTTCTCCGACTTTCGGAAGGGTTAGGGTTAGGGTTAGGGATGAAAGCACATAGGAGAAAGAGATATTCTTGAATAACTTTTTTTGTGAAGGTCGGAGAGACTTGGAAAGTGGTTGCATCTGGACTAATTTGGGTCCTGCGGATCGATTGGTACCATCCCCGAGCTTGTACGACCTTCGGAAGAGGTCGACCGACGAAATTCCCCCAAATCTGAGGAGATATTCTTGAATAACTTTTTTTGTGAATGTCGGAGAGACTTGCAAGTAGGCTCTACCCCCACTAAATGGGGTAGCGCGCATCGATCGGTACCATCTTTGAGCTTCTCCGACTTTCGGAAGGGTTAGGGTTAGGGTTAGGGATGAAAGCACATAGGAGAAAGAGATATTCTTGAATAACTTTTTTTGTGAAGGTCGGAGAGACTTGCAAGTAGGCTCTACCCCCACTAAATGGGGTAGCGCGCATCGATCGGTACCATCCTTGAGCTTCTCCGACTTTCGGAAGGGTTAGGGTTAGGGTTAGGGATGAAAGCACATAGGAGAAAGAGATATTCTTGAATAACTTTTTTTGTGAAGGTCGGAGAGACTTGAAAAGTGGTTGCATCTGGACTAATTTGGGTCCTGCAGATCGATTGGTACCATCCCCGAGCTTGTACGACCTTCGGAAGAGGTCGACAGACGAAATTCCCCCAAATCTGAGGAGATATTCTTGAATAACTTTTTTTGTGAAGGTCGGAGAGACTTGCAAGTAGGCTCTACCCCCACTAAATGGGGTAGCGCGCATCGATCGGTACCATCCTTGAGCTTCTCCGACTTTCGGAAGGGTTAGGGTTAGGGTTAGGGATGAAAGCACATAGGAGAAAGAGATATTCTTGAATAACTTTTTTTGTGAAGGTCGGAGAGACTTGGAAAGTGGTTGCATCTGGACTAATTTGGGTCCTGCGGATCGATTGGTACCATCCCCGAGCTTGTACGACCTTCGGAAGAGGTCGACCGACGAAATTCCCCCAAATCTGAGGAGATATTCTTGAATAACTTTTTTTGTGAAGGTCGGAGAGACTTGCAAGTAGGCTCTACCCCCACTAAATGGGGTAGCGCGCATCGATCGGTACCATCCTTGAGCTTCTCCGACTTTCGGAAGGGTTAGGGTTAGGGTTAGGGATGAAAGCACATAGGAGAAAGAGATATTCTTGAATAACTTTTTTTGTGAAGGTCGGAGAGACTTGCAAGTAGGCTCTACCCCCACTAAATGGGGTAGCGCGCATCGATCGGTACCATCCTTGAGCTTCTCCGACTTTCGGAAGGGTTAGGGTTAGGGTTAGAGATGAAAGCACATAGGAGAAAGAGATATTCTTGAATAACTTTTTTTGTGAAGGTCGGAGAGACTTGGAAAGTGGTTGCATCTGGACTAATTTGGGTCCTGCAGATCGATTGGTACCATCCCCGAGCTTGTACGACCTTCGGAAGAGGTCGACCGACGAAATTCCCCCAAATCTGAGGAGATATTCTTGAATAACTTTTTTTGTGAAGGTCGGAGAGACTTGCAAGTAGGCTCTACCCCCACTAAATGGGGTAGCGCGCATCGATCGGTACCATCTTTGAGCTTCTCCGACTTTCGGAAGGGTTAGGGTTAGGGTTAGGGATGAAAGCACATAGGAGAAAGAGATATTCTTGAATAACTTTTTTTGTGAAGGTCGGAGAGACTTGCAAGTAGGCTCTACCCCCACTAAATGGGGTAGCGCGCATCGATCGGTACCATCCTTGAGCTTCTCCGACTTTCGGAAGGGTTAGGGTTAGGGTTAGGGATGAAAGCACATAGGAGAAAGAGATATTCTTGAATAACTTTTTTTGTGAAGGTCGGAGAGACTTGCAAGTAGGCTCTACCCCCACTAAATGGGGTTGCGCGCATCGATCGGTACCATCCTTGAGCTTCTCCGACTTTCGGAAGGGTTAGGGTTAGGGTTAGGGATGAAAGCACATAGGAGAAAGAGATATTCTTGAATAACTTTTTTTGTGAAGGTCGGAGAGACTTGGAAAGTGGTTGCATCTGGACTAATTTGGGTCCTGCGGATCGATTGGTACCATCCCCGAGCTTGTACGACCTTCGGAAGAGGTCCACCGACGAAATTCCCCCAAATCTGAGGAGATATTCTTGAATAACTTTTTTTGTGAAGGTCGGAGAGACTTGCAAGTAGGCTCTACCCCCACTAAATGGGGTAGCGCGCATCGATCGGTACCATCCTTGAGCTTCTCCGACTTTCGGAAGGGTTAGGGTTAGGGTTAGGGATGAAAGCACATAGGAGAAAGAGATATTCTTGAATAACTTTTTTTGTGAAGGTCGGAGAGACTTGCAAGTAGGCTCTACCCCCACTAAATGGGGTAGCGCGCATCGATCGGTACCATCCTTGAGCTTCTCCGACTTTCGGAAGGGTTAGGGTTAGGGTTAGGGATGAAAGCACATAGGAGAAAGAGATATTCTTGAATAACTTTTTTTGTGAAGGTCGGAGAGACTTGGAAAGTGGTTGCATCTGGACTAATTTGGGTCCTGCGGATCGATTGGTACCATCCCCGAGCTTGTACGACCTTCGGAAGAGGTCCACCGACGAAATTCCCCCAAATCTGAGGAGATATTCTTGAATAACTTTTTTTGTGAAGGTCGGAGAGACTTGCAAGTAGGCTCTACCCCCACTAAATGGGGTAGCGCGCATCGATCGGTACCATCCTTGAGCTTCTCCGACTTTCGGAAGGGTTAGGGTTAGGGTTAGGGATGAAAGCACATAGGAGAAAGAGATATTCTTGAATAACTTTTTTTGTGAAGGTCGGAGAGACTTGCAAGTAGGCTCTACCCCCACTAAATGGGGTAGCGCGCATCGATCGGTACCATCCTTGAGCTTCTCCGACTTTCGGAAGGGTTAGGGTTAGGGTTAGGGATGAAAGCACATAGGAGAAAGAGATATTCTTGAATAACTTTTTTTGTGAAGGTCGGAGAGACTTGCAAGTAGGCTCTACCCCCACTAAATGGGGTAGCGCGCATCGATCGGTACCATCCTTGAGCTTCTCCGACTTTCGGAAGGGTTAGGGTTAGGGTTAGGGATGAAAGCACATAGGAGAAAGAGATATTCTTGAATAACTTTTTTTGTGAAGGTCGGAGAGACTTGGAAAGTGGTTGCATCTGGACTAATTTGGGTCCTGCGGATCGATTGGTACCATCCCCGAGCTTGTACGACCTTCGGAAGAGGTCGACCGACGAAATTCCCCCAAATCTGAGGAGATATTCTTGAATAACTTTTTTTGTGAATGTCGGAGAGACTTGCAAGTAGGCTCTACCCCCACTAAATGGGGTAGCGCGCATCGATCGGTACCATCTTTGAGCTTCTCCGACTTTCGGAAGGGTTAGGGTTAGGGTTAGGGATGAAAGCACATAGGAGAAAGAGATATTCTTGAATAACTTTTTTTGTGAAGGTCGGAGAGACTTGCAAGTAGGCTCTACCCCCACTAAATGGGGTAGCGCGCATCGATCGGTACCATCCTTGAGCTTCTCCGACTTTCGGAAGGGTTAGGGTTAGGGTTAGGGATGAAAGCACATAGGAGAAAGAGATATTCTTGAATAACTTTTTTTGTGAAGGTCGGAGAGACTTGAAAAGTGGTTGCATCTGGACTAATTTGGGTCCTGCAGATCGATTGGTACCATCCCCGAGCTTGTACGACCTTCGGAAGAGGTCGACAGACGAAATTCCCCCAAATCTGAGGAGATATTCTTGAATAACTTTTTTTGTGAAGGTCGGAGAGACTTGCAAGTAGGCTCTACCCCCACTAAATGGGGTAGCGCGCATCGATCGGTACCATCCTTGAGCTTCTCCGACTTTCGGAAGGGTTAGGGTTAGGGTTAGGGATGAAAGCACATAGGAGAAAGAGATATTCTTGAATAACTTTTTTTGTGAAGGTCGGAGAGACTTGGAAAGTGGTTGCATCTGGACTAATTTGGGTCCTGCGGATCGATTGGTACCATCCCCGAGCTTGTACGACCTTCGGAAGAGGTCGACCGACGAAATTCCCCCAAATCTGAGGAGATATTCTTGAATAACTTTTTTTGTGAAGGTCGGAGAGACTTGCAAGTAGGCTCTACCCCCACTAAATGGGGTAGCGCGCATCGATCGGTACCATCCTTGAGCTTCTCCGACTTTCGGAAGGGTTAGGGTTAGGGTTAGGGATGAAAGCACATAGGAGAAAGAGATATTCTTGAATAACTTTTTTTGTGAAGGTCGGAGAGACTTGCAAGTAGGCTCTACCCCCACTAAATGGGGTAGCGCGCATCGATCGGTACCATCCTTGAGCTTCTCCGACTTTCGGAAGGGTTAGGGTTAGGGTTAGAGATGAAAGCACATAGGAGAAAGAGATATTCTTGAATAACTTTTTTTGTGAAGGTCGGAGAGACTTGGAAAGTGGTTGCATCTGGACTAATTTGGGTCCTGCAGATCGATTGGTACCATCCCCGAGCTTGTACGACCTTCGGAAGAGGTCGACCGACGAAATTCCCCCAAATCTGAGGAGATATTCTTGAATAACTTTTTTTGTGAAGGTCGGAGAGACTTGCAAGTAGGCTCTACCCCCACTAAATGGGGTAGCGCGCATCGATCGGTACCATCTTTGAGCTTCTCCGACTTTCGGAAGGGTTAGGGTTAGGGTTAGGGATGAAAGCACATAGGAGAAAGAGATATTCTTGAATAACTTTTTTTGTGAAGGTCGGAGAGACTTGCAAGTAGGCTCTACCCCCACTAAATGGGGTAGCGCGCATCGATCGGTACCATCCTTGAGCTTCTCCGACTTTCGGAAGGGTTAGGGTTAGGGTTAGGGATGAAAGCACATAGGAGAAAGAGATATTCTTGAATAACTTTTTTTGTGAAGGTCGGAGAGACTTGCAAGTAGGCTCTACCCCCACTAAATGGGGTTGCGCGCATCGATCGGTACCATCCTTGAGCTTCTCCGACTTTCGGAAGGGTTAGGGTTAGGGTTAGGGATGAAAGCACATAGGAGAAAGAGATATTCTTGAATAACTTTTTTTGTGAAGGTCGGAGAGACTTGGAAAGTGGTTGCATCTGGACTAATTTGGGTCCTGCGGATCGATTGGTACCATCCCCGAGCTTGTACGACCTTCGGAAGAGGTCCACCGACGAAATTCCCCCAAATCTGAGGAGATATTCTTGAATAACTTTTTTTGTGAAGGTCGGAGAGACTTGCAAGTAGGCTCTACCCCCACTAAATGGGGTAGCGCGCATCGATCGGTACCATCCTTGAGCTTCTCCGACTTTCGGAAGGGTTAGGGTTAGGGTTAGGGATGAAAGCACATAGGAGAAAGAGATATTCTTGAATAACTTTTTTTGTGAAGGTCGGAGAGACTTGCAAGTAGGCTCTACCCCCACTAAATGGGGTAGCGCGCATCGATCGGTACCATCCTTGAGCTTCTCCGACTTTCGGAAGGGTTAGGGTTAGGGTTAGGGATGAAAGCACATAGGAGAAAGAGATATTCTTGAATAACTTTTTTTGTGAAGGTCGGAGAGACTTGCAAGTAGGCTCTACCCCCACTAAATGGGGTAGCGCGCATCGATCGGTACTATCCTTGAGCTTCTCCGACTTTCGGAAGGGTTAGGGTTAGGGTTAGGGATGAAAGCACATAGGAGAAAGAGATATTCTTGAATAACTTTTTTTGTGAAGGTCGGAGAGACTTGGAAAGTGGTTGCATCTGGACTAATTTGGGTCCTGCGGATCGATTGGTACCATCCCCGAGCTTGTACGACCTTCGGAAGAGGTCGACCGACGAAATTCCCCCAAATCTGAGGAGATATTCTTGAATAACTTTTTTTGTGAATGTCGGAGAGACTTGCAAGTAGGCTCTACCCCCACTAAATGGGGTAGCGCGCATCGATCGGTACCATCCTTGAGCTTCTCCGACTTTCGGAAGGGTTAGGGTTAGGGTTAGGGATGAAAGCACATAGGAGAAAGAGATATTCTTGAATAACGTTTTTTGTGAAGGTCGGAGAGACTTGCAAGTAGGCTCTACCCCCACTAAATGGGGTAGCGCGCATCGATCGGTACCATCCTTGAGCTTCTCCGACTTTCGGAAGGGTTAGGGTTAGGGTTAGGGATGAAAGCACATAGGAGAAAGAGATATTCTTGAATAACTTTTTTTGTGAAGGTCGGAGAGACTTGGAAAGTGGTTGCATCTGGACTAATTTGGGTCCTGCGGATCGATTGGTACCATCCCCGAGCTTGTACGACCTTCGGAAGAGGTCGACCGACGAAATTCCCCCAAATCTGAGGAGATATTCTTGAATAACTTTTTTTGTGAATGTCGGAGAGACTTGCAAGTAGGCTCTACCCCCACTAAATGGGGTAGCGCGCATCGATCGGTACCATCCTTGAGCTTCTCCGACTTTCGGAAGGGTTAGGGTTAGGGTTAGGGATGAAAGCACATAGGAGAAAGAGATATTCTTGAATAACGTTTTTTGTGAAGGTCGGAGAGACTTGCAAGTAGGCTCTACCCCCACTAAATGGGGTAGCGCGCATCGATCGGTACCATCCTTGAGCTTCTCCGACTTTCGGAAGGGTTAGGGTTAGGGTTAGGGATGAAAGCACATAGGAGAAAGAGATATTCTTGAATAACTTTTTTTGTGAAGGTCGGAGAGACTTGGAAAGTGGTTGCATCTGGACTAATTTGGGTCCTGCGGATCGATTGGTACCATCCCCGAGCTTGTACGACCTTCGGAAGAGGTCGACCGACGAAATTCCCCCAAATCTGAGGAGATATTCTTGAATAACTTTTTTTGTGAAGGTCGGAGAGACTTGCAAGTAGGCTCTACCCCCACTAAATGGGGTAGCGCGCATCGATCGGTACCATCTTTGAGCTTCTCCGACTTTCGGAAGGGTTAGGGTTAGGGTTAGGGATGAAAGCACATAGGAGAAAGAGATATTCTTGAATAACTTTTTTTGTGAAGGTCGGAGAGACTTGCAAGTAGGCTCTACCCCCACTAAATGGGGTAGCGCGCATCGATCGGTACCATCCTTGAGCTTCTCCGACTTTCGGAAGGGTTAGGGTTAGGGTTAGGGATGAAAGCACATAGGAGAAAGAGATATTCTTGAATAACTTTTTTTGTGAAGGTCGGAGAGACATGGAAAGTGGTTGCATCTGGACTAATTTGGGTCCTGCGGATCGATTGGTACCATCCCCGAGCTTGTACGACCTTCGGAAGAGGTCGACCGACGAAATTCCCCCAAATCTGAGGAGATATTCTTGAATAACTTTTTTTGTGAAGGTCGGAGAGACTTGCAAGTAGGCTCTACCCCCACTAAATGGGGTAGCGCGCATCGATCGGTACCATCCTTGAGCTTCTCCGACTTTCGGAAGGGTTAGGGTTAGGGTTAGGGATGAAAGCACATAGGAGAAAGAGATATTCTTGAATAACTTTTTTTGTGAAGGTCGGAGAGACTTGGAAAGTGGTTGCATCTGGACTAATTTGGGTCCTGCGGATCGATTGGTACCATCCCCGAGCTTGTACGACCTTCGGAAGAGGTCGACCGACGAAATTCCCCCAAATCTGAGGAGATATTCTTGAATAACTTTTTTTGTGAAGGTCGGAGAGACTTGCAAGTAGGCTCTACCCCCACTAAATGGGGTAGCGCGCATCGATCGGTACCATCTTTGAGCTTCTCCGACTTTCGGAAGGGTTAGGGTTAGGGTTAGGGATGAAAGCACATAGGAGAAAGAGATATTCTTGAATAACTTTTTTTGTGAAGGTCGGAGAGACTTGCAAGTAGGCTCTACCCCCACTAAATGGGGTAACGCGCATCGATTGGTACCATCCTTGAGCTTCTCCGACTTTCGGAAGGGTTAGGGTTAGGGTTAGGGATGAAAGCACATAGGAGAAAGAGATATTCTTGAATAACTTTTTTTGTGAAGGTCGGAGAGACTTGGAAAGTGGTTGCATCTGGACTAATTTGGGTCCTGCGGATCGATTGGTACCATCCCCGAGCTTGTACGACCTTCGGAAGAGGTCGACCGACGAAATTCCCCCAAATCTGAGGAGATATTCTTGAATAACTTTTTTTGTGAAGGTCGGAGAGACTTGCAAGTAGGCTCTACCCCCACTAAATGGGGTGGCGCGCATCGATCGGTACCATCTTTGAGCTTCTCCGACTTTCGGAAGGGTTAGGGTTAGGGTTAGGGATGAAAGCACATAGGAGAAAGAGATATTCTTGAATAACTTTTTTTGTGAAGGTCGGAGAGACTTGCAAGTAGGCTCTACCCCCACTAAATGGGATAGCGCGCATCGATCGGTACCATCTTTGAGCTTCTCCGACTTTCGGAAGGGTTAGGGTTAGGGTTAGGGATGAAAGCACATAGGAGAAAGAGATATTCTTGAATAACTTTTTTTGTGAAGGTCGGAGAGACTTGGAAAGTGGTTGCATCTGGACTAATTTGGGTCCTGCGGATCGATTGGTACCATCCCCGAGCTTGTACGACCTTCGGAAGAGGTCGACCGACGAAATTCCCCCAAATCTGAGGAGATATTCTTGAATAACTTTTTTTGTGAAGGTCGGAGAGACTTGCAAGTAGGCTCTACCCCCACTAAATGGGGTAGCGCGCATCGATCGGTACCATCCTTGAGCTTCTCCGACTTTCGGAAGGGTTAGGGTTAGGGTTAGGGATGAAAGCACATAGGAGAAAGAGATATTCTTGAATAACTTTTTTTGTGAAGGTCGGAGAGACTTGCAAGTAGGCTCTACCCCCACTAAATGGGGTAGCGCGCATCGATCGGTACCATCCTTGAGCTTCTCCGACTTTCGGAAGGGTTAGGGTTAGGGTTAGGGATGAAAGCACATAGGAGAAAGAGATATTCTTGAATAACTTTTTTTGTGAAGGTCGGAGAGACTTGCAAGTAGGCTCTACCCCCACTAAATGGGGTAGCGCGCATCGATCGGTACCATCCTTGAGCTTCTCCGACTTTCGGAAGGGTTAGGGTTAGGGTTAGGGATGAAAGCACATAGGAGAAAGAGATATTCTTGAATAACTTTTTTTGTGAAGGTCGGAGAGACTTGGAAAGTGGTTGCATCTGGACTAATTTGGGTCCTGCGGATCGATTGGTACCATCCCCGAGCTTGTACGACCTTCGGAAGAGGTCGACCGACGAAATTCCCCCAAATCTGAGGAGATATTCTTGAATAACTTTTTTTGTGAATGTCGGAGAGACTTGCAAGTAGGCTCTACCCCCACTAAATGGGGTAGCGCGCATCGATCGGTACCATCCTTGAGCTTCTCCGACTTTCGGAAGGGTTAGGGTTAGGGTTAGGGATGAAAGCACATAGGAGAAAGAGATATTCTTGAATAACGTTTTTTGTGAAGGTCGGAGAGACTTGCAAGTAGGCTCTACCCCCACTAAATGGGGTAGCGCGCATCGATCGGTACCATCCTTGAGCTTCTCCGACTTTCGGAAGGGTTAGGGTTAGGGTTAGGGATGAAAGCACATAGGAGAAAGAGATATTCTTGAATAACTTTTTTTGTGAAGGTCGGAGAGACTTGAAAAGTGGTTGCATCTGGACTAATTTGGGTCCTGCAGATCGATTGGTACCATCCCCGAGCTTGTACGACCTTCGGAAGAGGTCGACAGACGAAATTCCCCCAAATCTGAGGAGATATTCTTGAATAACTTTTTTTGTGAAGGTCGGAGAGACTTGCAAGTAGGCTCTACCCCCACTAAATGGGGTAGCGCGCATCGATCGGTACCATCCTTGAGCTTCTCCGACTTTCGGAAGGGTTAGGGTTAGGGTTAGGGATGAAAGCACATAGGAGAAAGAGATATTCTTGAATAACTTTTTTTGTGAAGGTCGGAGAGACTTGGAAAGTGGTTGCATCTGGACTAATTTGGGTCCTGCGGATCGATTGGTACCATCCCCGAGCTTGTACGACCTTCGGAAGAGGTCGACCGACGAAATTCCCCCAAATCTGAGGAGATATTCTTGAATAACTTTTTTTGTGAAGGTCGGAGAGACTTGCAAGTAGGCTCTACCCCCACTAAATGGGGTAGCGCGCATCGATCGGTACCATCCTTGAGCTTCTCCGACTTTCGGAAGGGTTAGGGTTAGGGATGAAAGCACATAGGAGAAAGAGATATTCTTGAAAAACTTTTTTTGTGAAGGTCGGAGAGACTTGCAAGTAGGCTCTACCCCCACTAAATGGGGTAGCGCGCATCGATCGGTACCATCCTTGAGCTTCTCCGACTTTCGGAAGGGTTAGGGTTAGGGTTAGAGATGAAAGCACATAGGAGAAAGAGATATTCTTGAATAACTTTTTTTGTGAAGGTCGGAGAGACTTGGAAAGTGGTTGCATCTGGACTAATTTGGGTCCTGCAGATCGATTGGTACCATCCCCGAGCTTGTACGACCTTCGGAAGAGGTCGACCGACGAAATTCCCCCAAATCTGAGGAGATATTCTTGAATAACTTTTTTTGTGAAGGTCGGAGAGACTTGCAAGTAGGCTCTACCCCCACTAAATGGGGTAGCGCGCATCGATCGGTACCATCCTTGAGCTTCTCCGACTTTCGGAAGGGTTAGGGTTAGGGTTAGGGATGAAAGCACATAGGAGAAAGAGATATTCTTGAATAACTTTTTTTGTGAAGGTCGGAGAGACTTGCAAGTAGAATCTACCCCCACTAAATGGGGTAGCGCGCATCGATCGGTACCATCCTTGAGCTTCTCCGACTTTCGGAAGGGTTAGGGTTAGGGTTAGGGATGAAAGCACATAGGAGAAAGAGATATTCTTGAATAACTTTTTTTGTGAAGGTCGGAGAGACTTGCAAGTAGGCTCTACCCCCACTAAATGGGGTAGCGCGCATCGATCGGTACCATCCTTGAGCTTCTCCGACTTTCGGAAGGGTTAGGGTTAGGGTTAGGGATGAAAGCACATAGGAGAAAGAGATATTCTTGAATAACTTTTTTTGTGAAGGTCGGAGAGACTTGGAAAGTGGTTGCATCTGGACTAATTTGGGTCCTGCGGATCGATTGGTACCATCCCCGAGCTTGTACGACCTTCGGAAGAGGTCGACCGACGAAATTCCCCCAAATCTGAGGAGATATTCTTGAATAACTTTTTTTGTGAATGTCGGAGAGACTTGCAAGTAGGCTCTACCCCCACTAAATGGGGTAGCGCGCATCGATCGGTACCATCCTTGAGCTTCTCCAACTTTCGGAAGGGTTAGGGTTAGGGTTAGGGATGAAAGCACATAGGAGAAAGAGATATTCTTGAATAACGTTTTTTGTGAAGGTCGGAGAGACTTGCAAGTAGGCTCTACCCCCACTAAATGGGGTAGCGCGCATCGATCGGTACCATCCTTGAGCTTCTCCGACTTTCGGAAGGGTTAGGGTTAGGGTTAGGGATGAAAGCACATAGGAGAAAGAGATATTCTTGAATAACTTTTTTTGTGAAGGTCGGAGAGACTTGGAAAGTGGTTGCATCTGGACTAATTTGGGTCCTGCGGATCGATTGGTACCATCCCCGAGCTTGTACGACCTTCGGAAGAGGTCGACCGACGAAATTCCCCCAAATCTGAGGAGATATTCTTGAATAACTTTTTTTGTGAATGTCGGAGAGACTTGCAAGTAGGCTCTACCCCCACTAAATGGGGTAGCGCGCATCGATCGGTACCATCCTTGAGCTTCTCCGACTTTCGGAAGGGTTAGGGTTAGGGTTAGGGATGAAAGCACATAGGAGAAAGAGATATTCTTGAATAACGTTTTTTGTGAAGGTCGGAGAGACTTGCAAGTAGGCTCTACCCCCACTAAATGGGGTAGCGCGCATCGATCGGTACCATCTTTGAGCTTCTCCGACTTTCGGAAGGGTTAGGGTTAGGGTTAGGGATGAAAGCACATAGGAGAAAGAGATATTCTTGAATAACTTTTTTTGTGAAGGTCGGAGAGACTTGCAAGTAGGCTCTACCCCCACTAAATGGGGTAGCGCGCATCGATCGGTACCATCCTTGAGCTTCTCCGACTTTCGGAAGGGTTAGGGTTAGGGTTAGGGATGAAAGCACATAGGAGAAAGAGATATTCTTGAATAACTTTTTTTGTGAAGGTCGGAGAGACTTGGAAAGTGGTTGCATCTGGACTAATTTGGGTCCTGCGGATCGATTGGTACCATCCCCGAGCTTGTACGACCTTCGGAAGAGGTCGACCGACGAAATTCCCCCAAATCTGAGGAGATATTCTTGAATAACTTTTTTTGTGAAGGTCGGAGAGACTTGCAAGTAGGCTCTACCCCCACTAAATGGGGTAGCGCGCATCGATCGGTACCATCCTTGAGCTTCTCCGACTTTCGGAAGGGTTAGGGTTAGGGTTAGGGATGAAAGCACATAGGAGAAAGAGATATTCTTGAATAACTTTTTTTGTGAAGGTCGGAGAGACTTGGAAAGTGGTTGCATCTGGACTAATTTGGGTCCTGCGGATCGATTGGTACCATCCCCGAGCTTGTACGACCTTCGGAAGAGGTCGACCGACGAAATTCCCCCAAATCTGAGGAGATATTCTTGAATAACTTTTTTTGTGAAGGTCGGAGAGACTTGCAAGTAGGCTCTACCCCCACTAAATGGGGTAGCGCGCATCGATCGGTACCATCTTTGAGCTTCTCCGACTTTCGGAAGGGTTAGGGTTAGGGTTAGGGATGAAAGCACATAGGAGAAAGAGATATTCTTGAATAACTTTTTTTGTGAAGGTCGGAGAGACTTGCAAGTAGGCTCTACCCCCACTAAATGGGGTAGCGCGCATCGATCGGTACCATCCTTGAGCTTCTCCGACTTTCGGAAGGGTTAGGGTTAGGGTTAGGGATGAAAGCACATAGGAGAAAGAGATATTCTTGAATAACTTTTTTTGTGAAGGTCGGAGAGACTTGGAAAGTGGTTGCATCTGGACTAATTTGGGTCCTGCGGATCGATTGGTACCATCCCCGAGCTTGTACGACCTTCGGAAGAGGTCGACCGACGAAATTCCCCCAAATCTGAGGAGATATTCTTGAATAACTTTTTTTGTGAAGGTCGGAGAGACTTGCAAGTAGGCTCTACCCCCACTAAATGGGGTAGCGCGCATCGATCGGTACCATCTTTGAGCTTCTCCGACTTTCGGAAGGGTTAGGGTTAGGGTTAGGGATGAAAGCACATAGGAGAAAGAGATATTCTTGAATAACTTTTTTTGTGAAGGTCGGAGAGACTTGCAAGTAGGCTCTACCCCCACTAAATGGGGTAGCGCGCATCGATCGGTACCATCCTTGAGCTTCTCCGACTTTCGGAAGGGTTAGGGTTAGGGTTAGGGATGAAAGCACATAGGAGAAAGAGATATTCTTGAATAACTTTTTTTGTGAAGGTCGGAGAGACTTGGAAAGTGGTTGCATCTGGACTAATTTGGGTCCTGCGGATCGATTGGTACCATCCCCGAGCTTGTACGACCTTCGGAAGAGGTCGACCGACGAAATTCCCCCAAATCTGAGGAGATATTCTTGAATAACTTTTTTTGTGAAGGTCGGAGAGACTTGCAAGTAGGCTCTACCCCCACTAAATGGGGTAGCGCGCATCGATCGGTACCATCCTTGAGCTTCTCCGACTTTCGGAAGGGTTAGGGTTAGGGTTAGGGATGAAAGCACATAGGAGAAAGAGATATTCTTGAATAACTTTTTTTGTGAAGGTCGGAGAGACTTGCAAGTAGGCTCTACCCCCACTAAATGGGGTAGCGCGCATCGATCGGTACCATCCTTGAGCTTCTCCGACTTTTGGAAGGGTTAGGGTTAGGGTTAGGGATGAAAGCACATAGGAGAAAGAGATATTCTTGAATAACTTTTTTTGTGAAGGTCGGAGAGACTTGCAAGTAGGCTCTACCCCCACTAAATGGGGTAGCGCGCATCGATCGGTACCATCCTTGAGCTTCTCCGACTTTCGGAAGGGTTAGGGTTAGGGTTAGGGATGAAAGCACATAGGAGAAAGAGATATTCTTGAATAACTTTTTTTGTGAAGGTCGGAGAGACTTGCAAGTAGGCTCTACCCCCACTAAATGGGGTAGCGCGCATCGATCGGTACCATCCTTGAGCTTCTCCGACTTTCGGAAGGGTTAGGGTTAGGGTTAGGGATGAAAGCACATAGGAGAAAGAGATATTCTTGAATAACTTTTTTTGTGAAGGTCGGAGAGACTTGGAAAGTGGTTGCATCTGGACTAATTTGGGTCCTGCGGATCGATTGGTACCATCCCCGAGCTTGTACGACCTTCGGAAGAGGTCGACCGACGAAATTCCCCCAAATCTGAGGAGATATTCTTGAATAACTTTTTTTGTGAATGTCGGAGAGACTTGCAAGTAGGCTCTACCCCCACTAAATGGGGTAGCGCGCATCGATCGGTACCATCCTTGAGCTTCTCCGACTTTCGGAAGGGTTAGGGTTAGGGTTAGGGATGAAAGCACATAGGAGAAAGAGATATTCTTGAATAACGTTTTTTGTGAAGGTCGGAGAGACTTGCAAGTAGGCTCTACCCCCACTAAATGGGGTAGCGCGCATCGATCGGTACCATCTTTGAGCTTCTCCGACTTTCGGAAGGGTTAGGGTTAGGGTTAGGGATGAAAGCACATAGGAGAAAGAGATATTCTTGAATAACTTTTTTTGTGAAGGTCGGAGAGACTTGCAAGTAGGCTCTACCCCCACTAAATGGGGTAGCGCGCATCGATCGGTACCATCCTTGAGCTTCTCCGACTTTCGGAAGGGTTAGGGTTAGGGTTAGGGATGAAAGCACATAGGAGAAAGAGATATTCTTGAATAACTTTTTTTGTGAAGGTCGGAGAGACTTGGAAAGTGGTTGCATCTGGACTAATTTGGGTCCTGCGGATCGATTGGTACCATCCCCGAGCTTGTACGACCTTCGGAAGAGGTCGACCGACGAAATTCCCCCAAATCTGAGGAGATATTCTTGAATAACTTTTTTTGTGAAGGTCGGAGAGACTTGCAAGTAGGCTCTACCCCCACTAAATGGGGTAGCGCGCATCGATCGGTACCATCCTTGAGCTTCTCCGACTTTCGGAAGGGTTAGGGTTAGGGTTAGGGATGAAAGCACATAGGAGAAAGAGATATTCTTGAATAACTTTTTTTGTGAAGGTCGGAGAGACTTGGAAAGTGGTTGCATCTGGACTAATTTGGGTCCTGCGGATCGATTGGTACCATCCCCGAGCTTGTACGACCTTCGGAAGAGGTCGACCGACGAAATTCCCCCAAATCTGAGGAGATATTCTTGAATAACTTTTTTTGTGAAGGTCGGAGAGACTTGCAAGTAGGCTCTACCCCCACTAAATGGGGTAGCGCGCATCGATCGGTACCATCTTTGAGCTTCTCCGACTTTCGGAAGGGTTAGGGTTAGGGTTAGGGATGAAAGCACATAGGAGAAAGAGATATTCTTGAATAACTTTTTTTGTGAAGGTCGGAGAGACTTGCAAGTAGGCTCTACCCCCACTAAATGGGGTAGCGCGCATCGATCGGTACCATCCTTGAGCTTCTCCGACTTTCGGAAGGGTTAGGGTTAGGGTTAGGGATGAAAGCACATAGGAGAAAGAGATATTCTTGAATAACTTTTTTTGTGAAGGTCGGAGAGACTTGGAAAGTGGTTGCATCTGGACTAATTTGGGTCCTGCGGATCGATTGGTACCATCCCCGAGCTTGTACGACCTTCGGAAGAGGTCGACCGACGAAATTCCCCCAAATCTGAGGAGATATTCTTGAATAACTTTTTTTGTGAAGGTCGGAGAGACTTGCAAGTAGGCTCTACCCCCACTAAATGGGGTAGCGCGCATCGATCGGTACCATCTTTGAGCTTCTCCGACTTTCGGAAGGGTTAGGGTTAGGGTTAGGGATGAAAGCACATAGGAGAAAGAGATATTCTTGAATAACTTTTTTTGTGAAGGTCGGAGAGACTTGCAAGTAGGCTCTACCCCCACTAAATGGGGTAGCGCGCATCGATCGGTACCATCCTTGAGCTTCTCCGACTTTCGGAAGGGTTAGGGTTAGGGTTAGGGATGAAAGCACATAGGAGAAAGAGATATTCTTGAATAACTTTTTTTGTGAAGGTCGGAGAGACTTGGAAAGTGGTTGCATCTGGACTAATTTGGGTCCTGCGGATCGATTGGTACCATCCCCGAGCTTGTACGACCTTCGGAAGAGGTCGACCGACGAAATTCCCCCAAATCTGAGGAGATATTCTTGAATAACTTTTTTTGTGAAGGTCGGAGAGACTTGCAAGTAGGCTCTACCCCCACTAAATGGGGTAGCGCGCATCGATCGGTACCATCCTTGAGCTTCTCCGACTTTCGGAAGGGTTAGGGTTAGGGTTAGGGATGAAAGCACATAGGAGAAAGAGATATTCTTGAATAACTTTTTTTGTGAAGGTCGGAGAGACTTGCAAGTAGGCTCTACCCCCACTAAATGGGGTAGCGCGCATCGATCGGTACCATCCTTGAGCTTCTCCGACTTTTGGAAGGGTTAGGGTTAGGGTTAGGGATGAAAGCACATAGGAGAAAGAGATATTCTTGAATAACTTTTTTTGTGAAGGTCGGAGAGACTTGCAAGTAGGCTCTACCCCCACTAAATGGGGTAGCGCGCATCGATCGGTACCATCCTTGAGCTTCTCCGACTTTCGGAAGGGTTAGGGTTAGGGTTAGGGATGAAAGCACATAGGAGAAAGAGATATTCTTGAATAACTTTTTTTGTGAAGGTCGGAGAGACTTGCAAGTAGGCTCTACCCCCACTAAATGGGGTAGCGCGCATCGATCGGTACCATCCTTGAGCTTCTCCGACTTTCGGAAGGGTTAGGGTTAGGGTTAGGGATGAAAGCACATAGGAGAAAGAGATATTCTTGAATAACTTTTTTTGTGAAGGTCGGAGAGACTTGGAAAGTGGTTGCATCTGGACTAATTTGGGTCCTGCGGATCGATTGGTACCATCCCCGAGCTTGTACGACCTTCGGAAGAGGTCGACCGACGAAATTCCCCCAAATCTGAGGAGATATTCTTGAATAACTTTTTTTGTGAAGGTCGGAGAGACTTGCAAGTAGGCTCTACCCCCACTAAATGGGGTAGCGCGCATCGATCGGTACCATCTTTGAGCTTCTCCGACTTTCGGAAGGGTTAGGGTTAGGGATGAAAGCACATAGGAGAAAGAGATATTCTTGAATAACTTTTTTTGTGAAGGTCGGAGAGACTTGCAAGTAGGCTCTACCCCCACTAAATGGGGTAGCGCGCATCGATCGGTACCATCCTTGAGCTTCTCCGACTTTCGGAAGGGTTAGGGTTAGGGTTAGGGATGAAAGCACATAGG
Organism: Limanda limanda; assembly: GCF_963576545.1. NCBI lineage: Eukaryota > Metazoa > Chordata > Actinopteri > Pleuronectiformes > Pleuronectidae > Limanda > Limanda limanda. The sequence continues at coordinate 326,226 of NW_026870493.1, forward strand.
AGAAAGAGATATTCTTGAATAACTTTTTTTGTGAAGGTCGGAGAGACTTGGAAAGTGGTTGCATCTGGACTAATTTGGGTCCTGCGGATCGATTGGTACCATCCCCGAGCTTGTACGACCTTCGGAAGAGGTCGACCGACGAAATTCCCCCAAATCTGAGGAGATATTCTTGAATAACTTTTTTTGTGAATGTCGGAGAGACTTGCAAGTAGGCTCTACCCCCACTAAATGGGGTAGCGCGCATCGATCGGTACCATCCTTGAGCTTCTCCGACTTTCGGAAGGGTTAGGGTTAGGGTTAGGGATGAAAGCACATAGGAGAAAGAGATATTCTTGAATAACGTTTTTTGTGAAGGTCGGAGAGACTTGCAAGTAGGCTCTACCCCCACTAAATGGGGTAGCGCGCATCGATCGGTACCATCCTTGAGCTTCTCCGACTTTCGGAAGGGTTAGGGTTAGGGTTAGGGATGAAAGCACATAGGAGAAAGAGATATTCTTGAATAACTTTTTTTGTGAAGGTCGGAGAGACTTGGAAAGTGGTTGCATCTGGACTAATTTGGGTCCTGCGGATCGATTGGTACCATCCCCGAGCTTGTACGACCTTCGGAAGAGGTCGACCGACGAAATTCCCCCAAATCTGAGGAGATATTCTTGAATAACTTTTTTTGTGAATGTCGGAGAGACTTGCAAGTAGGCTCTACCCCCACTAAATGGGGTAGCGCGCATCGATCGGTACCATCCTTGAGCTTCTCCGACTTTCGGAAGGGTTAGGGTTAGGGTTAGGGATGAAAGCACATAGGAGAAAGAGATATTCTTGAATAACGTTTTTTGTGAAGGTCGGAGAGACTTGCAAGTAGGCTCTACCCCCACTAAATGGGGTAGCGCGCATCGATCGGTACCATCCTTGAGCTTCTCCGACTTTCGGAAGGGTTAGGGTTAGGGTTAGGGATGAAAGCACATAGGAGAAAGAGATATTCTTGAATAACTTTTTTTGTGAAGGTCGGAGAGACTTGGAAAGTGGTTGCATCTGGACTAATTTGGGTCCTGCGGATCGATTGGTACCATCCCCGAGCTTGTACGACCTTCGGAAGAGGTCGACCGACGAAATTCCCCCAAATCTGAGGAGATATTCTTGAATAACTTTTTTTGTGAAGGTCGGAGAGACTTGCAAGTAGGCTCTACCCCCACTAAATGGGGTAGCGCGCATCGATCGGTACCATCTTTGAGCTTCTCCGACTTTCGGAAGGGTTAGGGTTAGGGTTAGGGATGAAAGCACATAGGAGAAAGAGATATTCTTGAATAACTTTTTTTGTGAAGGTCGGAGAGACTTGCAAGTAGGCTCTACCCCCACTAAATGGGGTAGCGCGCATCGATCGGTACCATCCTTGAGCTTCTCCGACTTTCGGAAGGGTTAGGGTTAGGGTTAGGGATGAAAGCACATAGGAGAAAGAGATATTCTTGAATAACTTTTTTTGTGAAGGTCGGAGAGACTTGCAAGTAGGCTCTACCCCCACTAAATGGGGTAGCGCGCATCGATCGGTACCATCCTTGAGCTTCTCCGACTTTCGGAAGGGTTAGGGTTAGGGTTAGGGATGAAAGCACATAGGAGAAAGAGATATTCTTGAATAACTTTTTTTGTGAAGGTCGGAGAGACTTGGAAAGTGGTTGCATCTGGACTAATTTGGATCCTGCGGATCGATTGGTACCATCCCCGAGCTTGTACGACCTTCGGAAGAGGTCGACCGACGAAATTCCCCCAAATCTGAGGAGATATTCTTGAATAACTTTTTTTGTGAAGGTCGGAGAGACTTGCAAGTAGGCTCTACCCCCACTAAATGGGGTAGCGCGCATCGATCGGTACCATCCTTGAGCTTCTCCGACTTTCGGAAGGGTTAGGGTTAGGGTTAGGGATGAAAGCACATAGGAGAAAGAGATATTCTTGAATAACTTTTTTTGTGAAGGTCGGAGAGACTTGCAAGTAGGCTCTACCCCCACTAAATGGGGTAGCGCGCATCGATCGGTACCATCCTTGAGCTTCTCCGACTTTTGGAAGGGTTAGGGTTAGGGTTAGGGATGAAAGCACATAGGAGAAAGAGATATTCTTGAATAACTTTTTTTGTGAAGGTCGGAGAGACTTGCAAGTAGGCTCTACCCCCACTAAATGGGGTAGCGCGCATCGATCGGTACCATCCTTGAGCTTCTCCGACTTTCGGAAGGGTTAGGGTTAGGGTTAGGGATGAAAGCACATAGGAGAAAGAGATATTCTTGAATAACTTTTTTTGTGAAGGTCGGAGAGACTTGCAAGTAGGCTCTACCCCCACTAAATGGGGTAGCGCGCATCGATCGGTACCATCCTTGAGCTTCTCCGACTTTCGGAAGGGTTAGGGTTAGGGTTAGGGATGAAAGCACATAGGAGAAAGAGATATTCTTGAATAACTTTTTTTGTGAAGGTCGGAGAGACTTGGAAAGTGGTTGCATCTGGACTAATTTGGGTCCTGCGGATCGATTGGTACCATCCCCGAGCTTGTACGACCTTCGGAAGAGGTCGACCGACGAAATTCCCCCAAATCTGAGGAGATATTCTTGAATAACTTTTTTTGTGAAGGTCGGAGAGACTTGCAAGTAGGCTCTACCCCCACTAAATGGGGTAGCGCGCATCGATCGGTACCATCTTTGAGCTTCTCCGACTTTCGGAAGGGTTAGGGTTAGGGTTAGGGATGAAAGCACATAGGAGAAAGAGATATTCTTGAATAACTTTTTTTGTGAAGGTCGGAGAGACTTGCAAGTAGGCTCTACCCCCACTAAATGGGGTAGCGCGCATCGATCAGTACCATCCTTGAGCTTCTCCGACTTTCGGAAGGGTTAGGGTTAGGGTTAGGGATGAAAGCACATAGGAGAAAGAGATATTCTTGAATAACTTTTTTTGTGAAGGTCGGAGAGACTTGGAAAGTGGTTGCATCTGGACTAATTTGGGTCCTGCGGATCGATTGGTACCATCCCCGAGCTTGTACGACTTTCGGAAGAGGTCGACCGACGAAATTCCCCCAAATCTGAGGAGATATTCTTGAATAACTTTTTTTGTGAAGGTCGGAGAGACTTGCAAGTAGGCTCTACCCCCACTAAATGGGGTAGCGCGCATCGATCGGTACCATCCTTGAGCTTCTCCGACTTTCGGAAGGGTTAGGGTTAGGGTTAGGGATGAAAGCACATAGGAGAAAGAGATATTCTTGAATAACTTTTTTTGTGAAGGTCGGAGAGACTTGCAAGTAGGCTCTACCCCCACTAAATGGGGTAGCGCGCATCGATCGGTACCATCCTTGAGCTTCTCCGACTTTCGGAAGGGTTAGGGTTAGGGTTAGAGATGAAAGCACATAGGAGAAAGAGATATTCTTGAATAACTTTTTTTGTGAAGGTCGGAGAGACTTGGAAAGTGGTTGCATCTGGACTAATTTGGGTCCTGCGGATCGATTGGTACCATCCCCGAGCTTGTACGACCTTCGGAAGAGGTCGACCGACGAAATTCCCCCAAATCTGAGGAGATATTCTTGAATAACTTTTTTTGTGAAGGTCGGAGAGACTTGCAAGTAGGCTCTACCCCCACTAAATGGGGTAGCGCGCATCGATCGGTACCATCCTTGAGCTTCTCCGACTTTCGGAAGGGTTAGGGTTAGGGTTAGGGATGAAAGCACATAGGAGAAAGAGATATTCTTGAATAACTTTTTTTGTGAAGGTCGGAGAGACTTGCAAGTAGGCTCTACCCCCACTAAATGGGGTAGCGCGCATCGATCGGTACCATACTTGAGCTTCTCCGACTTTCGGAAGGGTTAGGGTTAGGGTTAGGGATGAAAGCACATAGGAGAAAGAGATATTCTTGAATAACTTTTTTTGTGAAGGTCGGAGAGACTTGCAAGTAGGCTCTACCCCCACTAAATGGGGTTGCACGCATCGATCGGTACCATCCTTGAGCTTCTCCGACTTTCGGAAGGGTTAGGGTTAGGGTTAGGGATGAAAGCACATAGGAGAAAGAGATATTCTTGAATAACTTTTTTTGTGAAGGTCGGAGAGACTTGGAAAGTGGTTGCATCTGGACTAATTTGGGTCCTGCGGATCGATTGGTACCATCCCCGAGCTTGTACGACCTTCGGAAGAGGTCCACCGACGAAATTCCCCCAAATCTGAGGAGATATTCTTGAATAACTTTTTTTGTGAAGGTCGGAGAGACTTGCAAGTAGGCTCTACCCCCACTAAATGGGGTAGCGCGCATCGATCGGTACCATCCTTGAGCTTCTCCGACTTTCGGAAGGGTTAGGGTTAGGGTTAGGGATGAAAGCACATAGGAGAAAGAGATATTCTTGAATAACTTTTTTTGTGAAGGTCGGAGAGACTTGCAAGTAGGCTCTACCCCCACTAAATGGGGTTGCGCACATCGATCGGTACCATCCTTGAGCTTCTCCGACTTTCGGAAGGGTTAGGGTTAGGGTTAGGGATGAAAGCACATAGGAGAAAGAGATATTCTTGAATAACTTTTTTTGTGAAGGTCGGAGAGACTTGGAAAGTGGTTGCATCTGGACTAATTTGGGTCCTGCGGATCGATTGGTACCATCCCCGAGCTTGTACGACCTTCGGAAGAGGTCCACCGACGAAATTCCCCCAAATCTGAGGAGATATTCTTGAATAACTTTTTTTGTGAAGGTCGGAGAGACTTGCAAGTAGGCTCTACCCCCACTAAATGGGGTAGCGCGCATCGATCGGTACCATCCTTGAGCTTCTCCGACTTTCGGAAGGGTTAGGGTTAGGGTTAGGGATGAAAGCACATAGGAGAAAGAGATATTCTTGAATAACTTTTTTTGTGAAGGTCGGAGAGACTTGCAAGTAGGCTCTACCCCCACTAAATGGGGTAACGCACATCGATCGGTACCATCCTTGAGCTTCTCCGACTTTCGGAAGGGTTAGGGTTAGGGTTAGGGATGAAAGCACATAGGAGAAAGAGATATTCTTGAATAACTTTTTTTGTGAAGGTCGGAGAGACTTGCAAGTAGGCTCTACCCCCACTAAATGGGGTAGCGCGCATCGATCGGTACCATCCTTGAGCTTCTCCGACTTTCGGAAGGGTTAGGGTTAGGGTTAGGGATGAAAGCACATAGGAGAAAGAGATATTCTTGAATAACTTTTTTTGTGAAGGTCGGAGAGACTTGAAAAGTGGTTGCATCTGGACTAATTTGGGTCCTGCGGATCGATTGGTACCATCCCCGAGCTTGTACGACCTTCGGAAGAGGTCGACCGACGAAATTCCCCCAAATCTGAGGAGATATTCTTGAATAACTTTTTTTGTGAATGTCGGAGAGACTTGCAAGTAGGCTCTACCCCCACTAAATGGGGTAGCGCGCATCGATCGGTACCATCCTTGAGCTTCTCCGACTTTCGGAAGGGTTAGGGTTAGGGTTAGGGATGAAAGCACATAGGAGAAAGAGATATTCTTGAATAACGTTTTTTGTGAAGGTCGGAGAGACTTGCAAGTAGGCTCTACCCCAACTAAATGGGGTAGCGCGCATCGATCGGTACCATCCTTGAGCTTCTCCGACTTTCGGAAGGGTTAGGGTTAGGGTTAGGGATGAAAGCACATAGGAGAAAGAGATATTCTTGAATAACTTTTTTTGTGAAGGTCGGAGAGACTTGGAAAGTGGTTGCATCTGGACTAATTTGGGTCCTGCGGATCGATTGGTACCATCCCCGAGCTTGTACGACTTTCGGAAGAGGTCCACCGACGAAATTCCCCCAAATCTGAGGAGATATTCTTGAATAACTTTTTTTGTGAAGGTCGGAGAGACTTGCAAGTAGGCTCTACCCCCACTAAATGGGGTAGCGCGCATCGATCGGTACCATCCTTGAGCTTCTCCGACTTTCGGAAGGGTTAGGGTTAGGGTTAGGGATGAAAGCACATAGGAGAAAGAGATATTCTTGAATAACTTTTTTTGTGAAGGTCGGAGAGACTTGCAAGTAGGCTCTACCCCCACTAAATGGGGTAGCGCGCATCGATCGGTACCATCCTTGAGCTTCTCCGACTTTCGGAAGGGTTAGGGTTAGGGTTAGGGATGAAAGCACATAGGAGAAAGAGATATTCTTGAATAACTTTTTTTGTGAAGGTCGGAGAGACTTGCAATTAGGCTCTACCCCCACTAAATGGGGTAGCGCGCATCGATCGGTACCATCCTTGAGCTTCTCCGACTTTCGGAAGGGTTAGGGTTAGGGTTAGGGATGAAAGCACATAGGAGAAAGAGATATTCTTGAATAACTTTTTTTGTGAAGGTCGGAGAGACTTGGAAAGTGGTTGCATCTGGACTAATTTGGGTCCTGCGGATCGATTGGTACCATCCCCGAGCTTGTACGACCTTCGGAAGAGGTCGACCGACGAAATTCCCCCAAATCTGAGGAGATATTCTTGAATAACTTTTTTTGTGAATGTCGGAGAGACTTGCAAGTAGGCTCTACCCCCACTAAATGGGGTAGCGCGCATCGATCGGTAGCATCCTTGAGCTTCTCCGACTTTCGGAAGGGTTAGGGTTAGGGTTAGGGATGAAAGCACATAGGAGAAAGAGATATTCTTGAATAACGTTTTTTGTGAAGGTCGGAGAGACTTGCAAGTAGGCTCTACCCCCACTAAATGGGGTAGCGCGCATCGATCGGTACCATCCTTGAGCTTCTCCGACTTTCGGAAGGGTTAGGGTTAGGGTTAGGGATGAAAGCACATAGGAGAAAGAGATATTCTTGAATAACTTTTTTTGTGAAGGTCGGAGAGACTTGGAAAGTGGTTGCATCTGGACTAATTTGGGTCCTGCGGATCGATTGGTACCATCCCCGAGCTTGTACGACCTTCGGAAGAGGTCGACCGACGAAATTCCCCCAAATCTGAGGAGATATTCTTGAATAACTTTTTTTGTGAAGGTCGGAGAGACTTGCAAGTAGGCTCTACCCCCACTAAATGGGGTAGCGCGCATCGATCGGTACCATCTTTGAGCTTCTCCGACTTTCGGAAGGGTTAGGGTTAGGGTTAGGGATGAAAGCACATAGGAGAAAGAGATATTCTTGAATAACTTTTTTTGTGAAGGTCGGAGAGACTTGCAAGTAGGCTCTACCCCCACTAAATGGGGTAGCGCGCATCGATCGGTACCATCCTTGAGCTTCTCCGACTTTCGGAAGGGTTAGGGTTAGGGTTAGGGATGAAAGCACATAGGAGAAACAGATATTCTTGAATAACTTTTTTTGTGAAGGTCGGAGAGACTTGGAAAGTGGTTGCATCTGGACTAATTTGGGTCCTGCGGATTGATTGGTACCATCCCCGAGCTTGTACGACCTTCGGAAGAGTTCGACCGACGAAATTCCCCCAAATCTGAGGAGATATTCTTGAATAACTTTTTTTTTGAAGGTCGGAGAGACTTGCAAGTAGGCTCTACCCCCACTAAATGGGGTAGCGCGCATCGATCAGTACCATCCTTGAGCTTCTCCGACTTTCGGAAGGGTTAGGGTTAGGGATGAAAGCACATAGGAGAAAGAGATATTCTTGAATAACTTTTTTTGTGAAGGTCGGAGAGACTTGCAAGTAGGCTCTACCCCCACTAAATGGGGTAGCGCGCATCGATCGGTACCATCCTTGAGCTTCTCCGACTTTTGGAAGGGTTAGGGTTAGGGTTAGGGATGAAAGCACATAGGAGAAAGAGATATTCTTGAATAACTTTTTTTGTGAAGGTCGGAGAGACTTGCAAGTAGGCTCTACCCCCACTAAATGGGGTAGCGCGCATCGATCGGTACTATCCTTGAGCTTCTCCGACTTTCGGAAGGGTTAGGGTTAGGGTTAGGGATGAAAGCACATAGGAGAAAGAGATATTCTTGAATAACTTTTTTTTTGAAGGTCGGAGAGACTTGCAAGTAGGCTCTACCCCCACTAAATGGGGTAGCGCGCATCGATCGGTACCATCCTTGAGCTTCTCCGACTTTCGGAAGGGTTAGGGTTAGGGTTAGGGATGAAAGCACATAGGAGAAAGAGATATTCTTGAATAACTTTTTTTGTGAAGGTCGGAGAGACTTGCAAGTAGGCTCTACCCCCACTAAATGGGGTAGCGCACATCGATCGGTACCATCTTCGAGCTTCTCCGACTTTCGGAAGGGTTAGGGTTAGGGATGAAAGCACATAGGAGAAAGAGATATTCTTGAATAACTTTTTTTGTGAAGGTCGGAGAGACTTGGAAAGTGGTTGCATCTGGACTAATTTGGGTCCTGCGGATCGATTGGTACCATCCCCGAGCTTGTACGACCTTCGGAAGAGGTCGACCGACGAAATTCCCCCAAATCTGAGGAGATATTCTTGAATAACTTTTTTTGTGAAGGTCGGAGAGACTTGCAAGTAGGCTCTACCCCCACTAAATGGGGTAGCGCGCATCGATCGGTACCATCCTTGAGCTTCTCCGACTTTCGGAAGGGTTAGGGTTAGGGTTAGGGATGAAAGCACATAGGAGAAAGAGATATTCTTGAATAACTTTTTTTGTGAAGGTCGGAGAGACTTGCAAGTAGGCTCTACCCCCACTAAATGGGGTAGCGCGCATCGATCGGTACCATCCTTGAGCTTCTCCGACTTTCGGAAGGGTTAGGGTTAGGGTTAGGGATGAAAGCACATAGGAGAAAGAGATATTCTTGAATAACGTTTTTTGTGAAGGTCGGAGAGACTTGGAAAGTGGTTGCATCTGGACTAATTTGGGTCCTGCGGATCGATTGGTACCATCCCCGAGCTTGTACGACCTTCGGAAGAGGTCGACCGACGAAATTCCCCCAAATCTGAGGAGATATTCTTGAATAACTTTTTTTGTGAAGGTCGGACAGACTTGCAAGTAGGCTGTACCCCCACTAAATGGGGTTGCGCGCATCGATCGGTACCATCCTTGAGCTTCTCCGACTTTCGGAAGGGTTAGGGTTAGGGATGAAAGCACATAGGAGAAAGAGATATTCTTGAATAACGTTTTTTGTGAAGGTCGGAGAGACTTGCAAGTAGGCTCTACCCCCACTAAATGGGGTAGCGCGCATCGATCGGTACCATCCTTGAGCTTCTCCGACTTTCGGAAGGGTTAGGGTTAGGGTTAGGGATGAAAGCACATAGGAGAAAGAGATATTCTTGAATAACTTTTTTTGTGAAGGTCGGAGAGACTTGGAAAGTGGTTGCATCTGGACTAATTTGGGTCCTGCGGATCGATTGGTACCATCCCCGAGCTTGTACGACCTTCGGAAGAGGTCGACCGACGAAATTCCCCCAAATCTGAGGAGATATTCTTGAATAACTTTTTTTGTGAATGTCGGAGAGACTTGCAAGTAGGCTCTACCCCCACTAAATGGGGTAGCGCGCATCGATCGGTACCATCCTTGAGCTTCTCCGACTTTCGGAAGGGTTAGGATTAGGGTTAGGGATGAAAGCACATAGGAGAAAGAGATATTCTTGAATAACGTTTTTTGTGAAGGTCGGAGAGACTTGCAAGTAGGCTCTACCCCCACTAAATGGGGTAGCGCGCATCGATCGGTACCATCCTTGAGCTTCTCCGACTTTCGGAAGGGTTAGGGTTAGGGTTAGGGATGAAAGCACATAGGAGAAAGAGATATTCTTGAATAACTTTTTTTGTGAAGGTCGGAGAGACTTGGAAAGTGGTTGCATCTGGACTAATTTGGGTCCTGCGGATCGATTGGTACCATCCCCGAGCTTGTACGACCTTCGGAAGAGGTCGACCGACGAAATTCCCCCAAATCTGAGGAGATATTCTTGAATAACTTTTTTTGTGAAGGTCGGAGAGACTTGCAAGTAGGCTCTACCCCCACTAAATGGGGTAGCGCGCATCGATCGGTACCATCCTTGAGCTTCTCCGACTTTCGGAAGGGTTAGGGTTAGGGTTAGGGATGAAAGCACATAGGAGAAAGAGATATTCTTGAATAACTTTTTTTGTGAAGGTCGGAGAGACTTGCAAGTAGGCTCTACCCCCACTAAATGGGGTAGCGCGCATCGATCGGTACCATCCTTGAGCTTCTCCGACTTTCGGAAGGGTTAGGGTTAGGGTTAGGGATGAAAGCACATAGGAGAAAGAGATATTCTTGAATAACTTTTTTTGTGAAGGTTGGAGAGACTTGGAAAGTGGTTGCATCTGGACTAATTTGGGTCCTGCGGATCGATTGGTACCATCCCCGAGCTTGTACGACCTTCGGAAGAGGTCGACCGACGAAATTCCCCCAAATCTGAGGAGATATTCTTGAATAACTTTTTTTGTGAAGGTCGGAGAGACTTGCAAGTAGGCTCTACCCCCACTAAATGGGGTAGCGCGCATCGATCGGTACCATCCTTGAGCTTCTCCGACTTTCGGAAGGGTTAGGCTTAGGGTTAGGGATGAAAGCACATAGGAGAAAGAGATATTCTTGAATAACGTTTTTTGTGAAGGTCGGAGAGACTTGCAAGTAGGCTCTACCCCCACTAAATGGGGTAGCGCGCATCGATCGGTACCATCCTTGAGCTTCTCCGACTTTCGGAAGGGTTAGGGTTAGGGTTAGGGATGAAAGCACATAGGAGAAAGAGATATTCTTGAATAACTTTTTTTGTGAAGGTCGGAGAGACTTGCAAGTAGGCTCTACCCCCACTAAATGGGGTAGCGCGCATCGATCGGTACCATCCTTGAGCTTCTCCGACTTTCGGAAGGGTTAGGGTTAGGGTTAGGGATGAAAGCACATAGGAGAAAGAGATATTCTTGAATAACTTTTTTTGTGAAGGTCGGAGAGACTTGCAAGTAGGCTCTACCCCCACTAAATAGGGTAGCGCGCATCGATCGGTACCATCCTTGAGCTTCTCCGACTTTCGGAAGGGTTAGGGTTAGGGATGAAAGCACATAGGAGAAAGAGATATTCTTGAATAACTTTTTTTGTGAAGGTCGGAGAGACTTGGAAAGTGGTTGCATCTGGACTAATTTGGGTCCTGCGGATCGATTGGTACCATCCTTGAGCTTCTCCGACTTTCGGAAGGGTTAGGGTTAGGGATGAAAGCACATAGGAGAAAGAGATATTCTTGAATAACTTTTTTTGTGAAGGTCGGAGAGACTTGCAAGTAGGCTCTACCCCCACTAAATGGGGTAGCGCGCATCGATCGGTACCATCCTTGAGCTTCTCCGACTTTTGGAAGGGTTAGGGTTAGGGTTAGGGATGAAAGCACATAGGAGAAAGAGATATTCTTGAATAACTTTTTTTGTGAAGGTCGGAGAGACTTGGAAAGTGGTTGCATCTGGACTAATTTGGGTCCTGCGGATCGATTGGTACCATCCCCGAGCTTGTAAGACCTTCGGAAGAGGTCGACCGACGAAATTCCCCCAAATCTGAGGAGATATTCTTGAATAACTTTTTTTGTGAAGGTCGGAGAGACTTGCAAGTAGGCTCTACCCCCACTAAATGGGGTAGCGCGCATCGATCGGTACCATCTTTGAGCTTCTCCGACTTTCGGAAGGGTTAGGGTTAGGGTTAGGGATGAAAGCACATAGGAGAAAGAGATATTCTTGAATAACTTTTTTTGTGAAGGTCAGAGAGACTTGCAAGTAGGCTCTACCCCCACTAAATGGGGTAGCGCGCATCGATCGGTACCATCCTTGAGCTTCTCCGACTTTCGGAAGGGTTAGGGTTAGGGTTAGGGATGAAAGCACATAGGAGAAAGAGATATTCTTGAATAACTTTTTTTGTGAAGGTCGGAGAGACTTGGAAAGTGGTTGCATCTGGACTAATTTGGGTCCTGCAGATCGATTGGTACCATCCCCGAGCTTGTACGACCTTCGGAAGAGGTCGACCGACGAAATTCCCCCAAATCTGAGGAGATATTCTTGAATAACTTTTTTTTTGAAGGTCGGAGAGACTTGCAAGTAGGCTCTACCCCCACTAAATGGGGTAGCGCGCATCGATCGGTACCATCCTTGAGCTTCTCCGACTTTCGGAAGGGTTAGGGTTAGGGATGAAAGCACATAGGAGAAAGAGATATTCTTGAATAACTTTTTTTGTGAAGGTCGGAGAGACTTGCAAGTAGGCTCTACCCCCACTAAATGGGGTAGCGCGCATCGATCGGTACCATCCTTGAGCTTCTCCGACTTTTGGAAGGGTTAGGGTTAGGGTTAGGGATGAAAGCACATAGGAGAAAGAGATATTCTTGAATAACTTTTTTTGTGAAGGTCGGAGAGACTTGCAAGTAGGCTCTACCCCCACTAAATGGGGTAGCGCGCATCGATCGGTACCATCCTTGAGCTTCTCCGACTTTCGGAAGGGTTAGGGTTAGGGTTAGGGATGAAAGCACATAGGAGAAAGAGATATTCTTGAATAACGTTTTTTGTGAAGGTCGGAGAGACTTGGAAAGTGGTTGCATCTGGACTAATTTGGGTCCTGCGGATCGATTGGTACCATCCCCGAGCTTGTACGACCTTCGGAAGAGGTCGACCGACGAAATTCCCCCAAATCTGAGGAGATATTCTTGAATAACTTTTTTTGTGAAGGTCGGAGAGACTTGCAAGTAGGCTGTACCCCCACTAAATGGGGTTGCGCGCATCGATCGGTACCATCCTTGAGCTTCTCCGACTTTCGGAAGGGTTAGGGTTAGGGATGAAAGCACATAGGAGAAAGAGATATTCTTGAATAACGTTTTTTGTGAAGGTCGGAGAGACTTGCAAGTAGGCTCTACCCCCACTAAATGGGGTAGCGCGCATCGATCGGTACCATCCTTGAGCTTCTCCGACTTTCGGAAGGGTTAGGGTTAGGGTTAGGGATGAAAGCACATAGGAGAAAGAGATATTCTTGAATAACTTTTTTTGTGAAGGTCGGAGAGACTTGGAAAGTGGTTGCATCTGGACTAATTTGGGTCCTGCGGATCGATTGGTACCATCCCCGAGCTTGTACGACCTTCGGAAGAGGTCGACCGACGAAATTCCCCCAAATCTGAGGAGATATTCTTGAATAACTTTTTTTGTGAATGTCGGAGAGACTTGCAAGTAGGCTCTACCCCCACTAAATGGGGTAGCGCGCATCGATCGGTACCATCCTTGAGCTTCTCCGACTTTCGGAAGGGTTAGGATTAGGGTTAGGGATGAAAGCACATAGGAGAAAGAGATATTCTTGAATAACGTTTTTTGTGAAGGTCGGAGAGACTTGCAAGTAGGCTCTACCCCCACTAAATGGGGTAGCGCGCATCGATCGGTACCATCCTTGAGCTTCTCCGACTTTCGGAAGGGTTAGGGTTAGGGTTAGGGATGAAAGCACATAGGAGAAAGAGATATTCTTGAATAACTTTTTTTGTGAAGGTCGGAGAGACTTGGAAAGTGGTTGCATCTGGACTAATTTGGGTCCTGCGGATCGATTGGTACCATCCCCGAGCTTGTACGACCTTCGGAAGAGGTCGACCGACGAAATTCCCCCAAATCTGAGGAGATATTCTTGAATAACTTTTTTTGTGAAGGTCGGAGAGACTTGCAAGTAGGCTCTACCCCCACTAAATGGGGTAGCGCGCATCGATCGGTACCATCCTTGAGCTTCTCCGACTTTCGGAAGGGTTAGGGTTAGGGTTAGGGATGAAAGCACATAGGAGAAAGAGATATTCTTGAATAACTTTTTTTGTGAAGGTCGGAGAGACTTGCAAGTAGGCTCTACCCCCACTAAATGGGGTAGCGCGCATCGATCGGTACCATCCTTGAGCTTCTCCGACTTTCGGAAGGGTTAGGGTTAGGGTTAGGGATGAAAGCACATAGGAGAAAGAGATATTCTTGAATAACTTTTTTTGTGAAGGTTGGAGAGACTTGGAAAGTGGTTGCATCTGGACTAATTTGGGTCCTGCGGATCGATTGGTACCATCCCCGAGCTTGTACGACCTTCGGAAGAGGTCGACCGACGAAATTCCCCCAAATCTGAGGAGATATTCTTGAATAACTTTTTTTGTGAAGGTCGGAGAGACTTGCAAGTAGGCTCTACCCCCACTAAATGGGGTAGCGCGCATCGATCGGTACCATCCTTGAGCTTCTCCGACTTTCGGAAGGGTTAGGCTTAGGGTTAGGGATGAAAGCACATAGGAGAAAGAGATATTCTTGAATAACGTTTTTTGTGAAGGTCGGAGAGACTTGCAAGTAGGCTCTACCCCCACTAAATGGGGTAGCGCGCATCGATCGGTACCATCCTTGAGCTTCTCCGACTTTCGGAAGGGTTAGGGTTAGGGTTAGGGATGAAAGCACATAGGAGAAAGAGATATTCTTGAATAACTTTTTTTGTGAAGGTCGGAGAGACTTGCAAGTAGGCTCTACCCCCACTAAATGGGGTAGCGCGCATCGATCGGTACCATCCTTGAGCTTCTCCGACTTTCGGAAGGGTTAGGGTTAGGGTTAGGGATGAAAGCACATAGGAGAAAGAGATATTCTTGAATAACTTTTTTTGTGAAGGTCGGAGAGACTTGCAAGTAGGCTCTACCCCCACTAAATAGGGTAGCGCGCATCGATCGGTACCATCCTTGAGCTTCTCCGACTTTCGGAAGGGTTAGGGTTAGGGATGAAAGCACATAGGAGAAAGAGATATTCTTGAATAACTTTTTTTGTGAAGGTCGGAGAGACTTGGAAAGTGGTTGCATCTGGACTAATTTGGGTCCTGCGGATCGATTGGTACCATCCTTGAGCTTCTCCGACTTTCGGAAGGGTTAGGGTTAGGGATGAAAGCACATAGGAGAAAGAGATATTCTTGAATAACTTTTTTTGTGAAGGTCGGAGAGACTTGCAAGTAGGCTCTACCCCCACTAAATGGGGTAGCGCGCATCGATCGGTACCATCCTTGAGCTTCTCCGACTTTTGGAAGGGTTAGGGTTAGGGTTAGGGATGAAAGCACATAGGAGAAAGAGATATTCTTGAATAACTTTTTTTGTGAAGGTCGGAGAGACTTGGAAAGTGGTTGCATCTGGACTAATTTGGGTCCTGCGGATCGATTGGTACCATCCCCGAGCTTGTACGACCTTCGGAAGAGGTCGACCGACGAAATTCCCCCAAATCTGAGGAGATATTCTTGAATAACTTTTTTTGTGAAGGTCGGAGAGACTTGCAAGTAGGCTCTACCCCCACTAAATGGGGTAGCGCGCATCGATCGGTACCATCTTTGAGCTTCTCCGACTTTCGGAAGGGTTAGGGTTAGGGTTAGGGATGAAAGCACATAGGAGAAAGAGATATTCTTGAATAACTTTTTTTGTGAAGGTCAGAGAGACTTGCAAGTAGGCTCTACCCCCACTAAATGGGGTAGCGCGCATCGATCGGTACCATCCTTGAGCTTCTCCGACTTTCGGAAGGGTTAGGGTTAGGGTTAGGGATGAAAGCACATAGGAGAAAGAGATATTCTTGAATAACTTTTTTTGTGAAGGTCGGAGAGACTTGGAAAGTGGTTGCATCTGGACTAATTTGGGTCCTGCAGATCGATTGGTACCATCCCCGAGCTTGTACGACCTTCGGAAGAGGTCGACCGACGAAATTCCCCCAAATCTGAGGAGATATTCTTGAATAACTTTTTTTTTGAAGGTCGGAGAGACTTGCAAGTAGGCTCTACCCCCACTAAATGGGGTAGCGCGCATCGATCGGTACCATCCTTGAGCTTCTCCGACTTTCGGAAGGGTTAGGGTTAGGGATGAAAGCACATAGGAGAAAGAGATATTCTTGAATAACTTTTTTTGTGAAGGTCGGAGAGACTTGCAAGTAGGCTCTACCCCCACTAAATGGGGTAGCGCGCATCGATCGGTACCATCCTTGAGCTTCTCCGACTTTTGGAAGGGTTAGGGTTAGGGTTAGGGATGAAAGCACATAGGAGAAAGAGATATTCTTGAATAACTTTTTTTGTGAAGGTCGGAGAGACTTGCAAGTAGGCTCTACCCCCACTAAATGGGGTAGCGCGCATCGATCGGTACCATCCTTGAGCTTCTCCGACTTTCGGAAGGGTTAGGGTTAGGGTTAGGGATGAAAGCACATAGGAGAAAGAGATATTCTTGAATAACTTTTTTTTTGAAGGTCGGAGAGACTTGCAAGTAGGCTCTACCCCCACTAAATGGGGTAGCGCGCATCGATCGGTACCATCCTTGAGCTTCTCCGACTTTCGGAAGGGTTAGGGTTAGGGTTAGGGATGAAAGCACATAGGAGAAAGAGATATTCTTGAATAACTTTTTTTGTGAAGGTCGGAGAGACTTGCAAGTAGGCTCTACCCCCACTAAATGGGGTAGCGCGCATCGATCGGTACCATCCTTGAGCTTCTCCGACTTTCGGAAGGGTTAGGGTTAGGGATGAAAGCACATAGGAGAAAGAGATATTCTTGAATAACTTTTTTTGTGAAGGTCGGAGAGACTTGGAAAGTGGTTGCATCTGGACTAATTTGGGTCCTGCGGATCGATTGGTACCATCCCCGAGCTTGTACGACCTTCGGAAGAGGTCGACCGACGAAATTCCCCCAAATCTGAGGAGATATTCTTGAATAACTTTTTTTGTGAAGGTCGGAGAGACTTGCAAGTAGGCTCTACCCCCACTAAATGGGGTAGCGCGCATCGATCGGTACCATCCTTGAGCTTCTCCGACTTTCGGAAGGGTTAGGGTTAGGGTTAGGGATGAAAGCACATAGGAGAAAGAGATATTCTTGAATAACTTTTTTTGTGAAGGTCGGAGAGACTTGCAAGTAGGCTCTACCCCCACTAAATGGGGTAGCGCGCATCGATCAGTACCATCCTTGAGCTTCTCCGACTTTCGGAAGGGTTAGGGTTAGGGTTAGGGATGAAAGCACATAGGAGAAAGAGATATTCTTGAATAACGTTTTTTGTGAAGGTCGGAGAGACTTGGAAAGTGGTTGCATCTGGACTAATTTGGGTCCTGCGGATCGATTGGTACCATCCCCGAGCTTGTACGACCTTCGGAAGAGGTCGACCGACGAAATTCCCCCAAATCTGAGGAGATATTCTTGAATAACTTTTTTTGTGAATGTCGGAGAGACTTGCAAGTAGGCTCTACCCCCACTAAATGGGGTAGCGCGCATCGATCGGTACCATCCTTGAGCTTCTCCGACTTTCGGAAGGGTTAGGGTTAGGGTTAGGGATGAAAGCACATAGGAGAAAGAGATATTCTTGAATAACTTTTTTTGTGAAGGTCGGAGAGACTTGCAAGTAGGCTCTACCCCCACTAAATGGGGTAGCGCGCATCGATCGGTACCATCCTTGAGCTTCTCCGACTTTCGGAAGGGTTAGGGTTAGGGTTAGGGATGAAAGCACATAGGAGAAAGAGATATTCTTGAATAACGTTTTTTGTGAAGGTCGGAGAGACTTGCAAGTAGGCTCTACCCCCACTAAATGGGGTAGCGCGCATCGATCGGTACCATCCTTGAGCTTCTCCGACTTTCGGAAGGGTTAGGGTTAGGGTTAGGGATGAAAGCACATAGGAGAAAGAGATATTCTTGAATAACTTTTTTTGTGAAAGTCGGAGAGACTTGGAAAGTGGTTGCATCTGGACTAATTTGGGTCCTGCGGATCGATTGGTACCATCCCCGAGCTTGTACGACCTTCGGAAGAGGTCGACCGACGAAATTCCCCCAAATCTGAGGAGATATTCTTGAATAACTTTTTTTGTGAAGGTCGGAGAGACTTGCAAGTAGGCTCTACCCCCACTAAATGGGGTAGCGCGCATCGATCGGTACCATCCTTGAGCTTCTCCGACTTTCGGAAGGGTTAGGGTTAGGGTTAGGGATGAAAGCACATAGGAGAAAGAGATATTCTTGAATAACTTTTTTTGTGAAGGTCGGAGAGACTTGCAAGTAGGCTCTACCCCCACTAAATGGGGTAGCGCGCATCGATCGGTACCATCCTTGAGCTTCTCCGACTTTCGGAAGGGTTAGGGTTAGGGTTAGGGATGAAAGCACATAGGAGAAAGAGATATTCTTGAATAACGTTTTTTGTGAAGGTCGGAGAGACTTGCAAGTAGGCTCTACCCCCACTAAATGGGGTAGCGCGCATCGATCGGTACCATCCTTGAGCTTCTCCGACTTTCGGAAGGGTTAGGGTTAGGGTTAGGGATGAAAGCACATAGGAGAAAGAGATATTCTTGAATAACGTTTTTTGTGAAGGTCGGAGAGACTTGGAAAGTGGTTGCATCTGGACTAATTTGGGTCCTGCGGATCGATTGGTACCATCCCCGAGCTTGTACGACCTTCGGAAGAGGTCGACCGACGAAATTCCCCCAAATCTGAGGAGATATTCTTGAATAACTTTTTTTGTGAAGGTCGGAGAGACTTGCAAGTAGGCTGTACCCCCACTAAATGGGGTTGCGCGCATCGATCGGTACCATCCTTGAGCTTCTCCGACTTTCGGAAGGGTTAGGGTTAGGGATGAAAGCACATAGGAGAAAGAGATATTCTTGAATAACGTTTTTTGTGAAGGTCGGAGAGACTTGCAAGTAGGCTCTACCCCCACTAAATGGGGTAGCGCGCATCGATCGGTACCATCCTTGAGCTTCTCCGACTTTCGGAAGGGTTAGGGTTAGGGTTAGGGATGAAAGCACATAGGAGAAAGAGATATTCTTGAATAACTTTTTTTGTGAAGGTCGGAGAGACTTGGAAAGTGGTTGCATCTGGACTAATTTGGGTCCTGCGGATCGATTGGTACCATCCCCGAGCTTGTACGACCTTCGGAAGAGGTCGACCGACGAAATTCCCCCAAATCTGAGGAGATATTCTTGAATAACTTTTTTTGTGAATGTCGGAGAGACTTGCAAGTAGGCTCTACCCCCACTAAATGGGGTAGCGCGCATCGATCGGTACCATCCTTGAGCTTCTCCGACTTTCGGAAGGGTTAGGATTAGGGTTAGGGATGAAAGCACATAGGAGAAAGAGATATTCTTGAATAACGTTTTTTGTGAAGGTCGGAGAGACTTGCAAGTAGGCTCTACCCCCACTAAATGGGGTAGCGCGCATCGATCGGTACCATCCTTGAGCTTCTCCGACTTTCGGAAGGGTTAGGGTTAGGGTTAGGGATGAAAGCACATAGGAGAAAGAGATATTCTTGAATAACTTTTTTTGTGAAGGTCGGAGAGACTTGGAAAGTGGTTGCATCTGGACTAATTTGGGTCCTGCGGATCGATTGGTACCATCCCCGAGCTTGTACGACCTTCGGAAGAGGTCGACCGACGAAATTCCCCCAAATCTGAGGAGATATTCTTGAATAACTTTTTTTGTGAAGGTCGGAGAGACTTGCAAGTAGGCTCTACCCCCACTAAATGGGGTAGCGCGCATCGATCGGTACCATCCTTGAGCTTCTCCGACTTTCGGAAGGGTTAGGGTTAGGGTTAGGGATGAAAGCACATAGGAGAAAGAGATATTCTTGAATAACTTTTTTTGTGAAGGTCGGAGAGACTTGCAAGTAGGCTCTACCCCCACTAAATGGGGTAGCGCGCATCGATCGGTACCATCCTTGAGCTTCTCCGACTTTCGGAAGGGTTAGGGTTAGGGTTAGGGATGAAAGCACATAGGAGAAAGAGATATTCTTGAATAACTTTTTTTGTGAAGGTTGGAGAGACTTGGAAAGTGGTTGCATCTGGACTAATTTGGGTCCTGCGGATCGATTGGTACCATCCCCGAGCTTGTACGACCTTCGGAAGAGGTCGACCGACGAAATTCCCCCAAATCTGAGGAGATATTCTTGAATAACTTTTTTTGTGAAGGTCGGAGAGACTTGCAAGTAGGCTCTACCCCCACTAAATGGGGTAGCGCGCATCGATCGGTACCATCCTTGAGCTTCTCCGACTTTCGGAAGGGTTAGGCTTAGGGTTAGGGATGAAAGCACATAGGAGAAAGAGATATTCTTGAATAACGTTTTTTGTGAAGGTCGGAGAGACTTGCAAGTAGGCTCTACCCCCACTAAATGGGGTAGCGCGCATCGATCGGTACCATCCTTGAGCTTCTCCGACTTTCGGAAGGGTTAGGGTTAGGGTTAGGGATGAAAGCACATAGGAGAAAGAGATATTCTTGAATAACTTTTTTTGTGAAGGTCGGAGAGACTTGCAAGTAGGCTCTACCCCCACTAAATGGGGTAGCGCGCATCGATCGGTACCATCCTTGAGCTTCTCCGACTTTCGGAAGGGTTAGGGTTAGGGTTAGGGATGAAAGCACATAGGAGAAAGAGATATTCTTGAATAACTTTTTTTGTGAAGGTCGGAGAGACTTGCAAGTAGGCTCTACCCCCACTAAATAGGGTAGCGCGCATCGATCGGTACCATCCTTGAGCTTCTCCGACTTTCGGAAGGGTTAGGGTTAGGGATGAAAGCACATAGGAGAAAGAGATATTCTTGAATAACTTTTTTTGTGAAGGTCGGAGAGACTTGGAAAGTGGTTGCATCTGGACTAATTTGGGTCCTGCGGATCGATTGGTACCATCCTTGAGCTTCTCCGACTTTCGGAAGGGTTAGGGTTAGGGATGAAAGCACATAGGAGAAAGAGATATTCTTGAATAACTTTTTTTGTGAAGGTCGGAGAGACTTGCAAGTAGGCTCTACCCCCACTAAATGGGGTAGCGCGCATCGATCGGTACCATCCTTGAGCTTCTCCGACTTTTGGAAGGGTTAGGGTTAGGGTTAGGGATGAAAGCACATAGGAGAAAGAGATATTCTTGAATAACTTTTTTTGTGAAGGTCGGAGAGACTTGGAAAGTGGTTGCATCTGGACTAATTTGGGTCCTGCGGATCGATTGGTACCATCCCCGAGCTTGTACGACCTTCGGAAGAGGTCGACCGACGAAATTCCCCCAAATCTGAGGAGATATTCTTGAATAACTTTTTTTGTGAAGGTCGGAGAGACTTGCAAGTAGGCTCTACCCCCACTAAATGGGGTAGCGCGCATCGATCGGTACCATCTTTGAGCTTCTCCGACTTTCGGAAGGGTTAGGGTTAGGGTTAGGGATGAAAGCACATAGGAGAAAGAGATATTCTTGAATAACTTTTTTTGTGAAGGTCAGAGAGACTTGCAAGTAGGCTCTACCCCCACTAAATGGGGTAGCGCGCATCGATCGGTACCATCCTTGAGCTTCTCCGACTTTCGGAAGGGTTAGGGTTAGGGTTAGGGATGAAAGCACATAGGAGAAAGAGATATTCTTGAATAACTTTTTTTGTGAAGGTCGGAGAGACTTGGAAAGTGGTTGCATCTGGACTAATTTGGGTCCTGCAGATCGATTGGTACCATCCCCGAGCTTGTACGACCTTCGGAAGAGGTCGACCGACGAAATTCCCCCAAATCTGAGGAGATATTCTTGAATAACTTTTTTTTTGAAGGTCGGAGAGACTTGCAAGTAGGCTCTACCCCCACTAAATGGGGTAGCGCGCATCGATCGGTACCATCCTTGAGCTTCTCCGACTTTCGGAAGGGTTAGGGTTAGGGATGAAAGCACATAGGAGAAAGAGATATTCTTGAATAACTTTTTTTGTGAAGGTCGGAGAGACTTGCAAGTAGGCTCTACCCCCACTAAATGGGGTAGCGCGCATCGATCGGTACCATCCTTGAGCTTCTCCGACTTTTGGAAGGGTTAGGGTTAGGGTTAGGGATGAAAGCACATAGGAGAAAGAGATATTCTTGAATAACTTTTTTTGTGAAGGTCGGAGAGACTTGCAAGTAGGCTCTACCCCCACTAAATGGGGTAGCGCGCATCGATCGGTACCATCCTTGAGCTTCTCCGACTTTCGGAAGGGTTAGGGTTAGGGTTAGGGATGAAAGCACATAGGAGAAAGAGATATTCTTGAATAACTTTTTTTTTGAAGGTCGGAGAGACTTGCAAGTAGGCTCTACCCCCACTAAATGGGGTAGCGCGCATCGATCGGTACCATCCTTGAGCTTCTCCGACTTTCGGAAGGGTTAGGGTTAGGGTTAGGGATGAAAGCACATAGGAGAAAGAGATATTCTTGAATAACTTTTTTTGTGAAGGTCGGAGAGACTTGCAAGTAGGCTCTACCCCCACTAAATGGGGTAGCGCGCATCGATCGGTACCATCCTTGAGCTTCTCCGACTTTCGGAAGGGTTAGGGTTAGGGATGAAAGCACATAGGAGAAAGAGATATTCTTGAATAACTTTTTTTGTGAAGGTCGGAGAGACTTGGAAAGTGGTTGCATCTGGACTAATTTGGGTCCTGCGGATCGATTGGTACCATCCCCGAGCTTGTACGACCTTCGGAAGAGGTCGACCGACGAAATTCCCCCAAATCTGAGGAGATATTCTTGAATAACTTTTTTTGTGAAGGTCGGAGAGACTTGCAAGTAGGCTCTACCCCCACTAAATGGGGTAGCGCGCATCGATCGGTACCATCCTTGAGCTTCTCCGACTTTCGGAAGGGTTAGGGTTAGGGTTAGGGATGAAAGCACATAGGAGAAAGAGATATTCTTGAATAACTTTTTTTGTGAAGGTCGGAGAGACTTGCAAGTAGGCTCTACCCCCACTAAATGGGGTAGCGCGCATCGATCAGTACCATCCTTGAGCTTCTCCGACTTTCGGAAGGGTTAGGGTTAGGGTTAGGGATGAAAGCACATAGGAGAAAGAGATATTCTTGAATAACGTTTTTTGTGAAGGTCGGAGAGACTTGGAAAGTGGTTGCATCTGGACTAATTTGGGTCCTGCGGATCGATTGGTACCATCCCCGAGCTTGTACGACCTTCGGAAGAGGTCGACCGACGAAATTCCCCCAAATCTGAGGAGATATTCTTGAATAACTTTTTTTGTGAATGTCGGAGAGACTTGCAAGTAGGCTCTACCCCCACTAAATGGGGTAGCGCGCATCGATCGGTACCATCCTTGAGCTTCTCCGACTTTCGGAAGGGTTAGGGTTAGGGTTAGGGATGAAAGCACATAGGAGAAAGAGATATTCTTGAATAACTTTTTTTGTGAAGGTCGGAGAGACTTGCAAGTAGGCTCTACCCCCACTAAATGGGGTAGCGCGCATCGATCGGTACCATCCTTGAGCTTCTCCGACTTTCGGAAGGGTTAGGGTTAGGGTTAGGGATGAAAGCACATAGGAGAAAGAGATATTCTTGAATAACGTTTTTTGTGAAGGTCGGAGAGACTTGCAAGTAGGCTCTACCCCCACTAAATGGGGTAGCGCGCATCGATCGGTACCATCCTTGAGCTTCTCCGACTTTCGGAAGGGTTAGGGTTAGGGTTAGGGATGAAAGCACATAGGAGAAAGAGATATTCTTGAATAACTTTTTTTGTGAAGGTCGGAGAGACTTGGAAAGTGGTTGCATCTGGACTAATTTGGGTCCTGCGGATCGATTGGTACCATCCCCGAGCTTGTACGACCTTCGGAAGAGGTCGACCGACGAAATTCCCCCAAATCTGAGGAGATATTCTTGAATAACTTTTTTTGTGAAGGTCGGAGAGACTTGCAAGTAGGCTCTACCCCCACTAAATGGGGTAGCGCGCATCGATCGGTACCATCCTTGAGCTTCTCCGACTTTCGGAAGGGTTAGGGTTAGGGTTAGGGATGAAAGCACATAGGAGAAAGAGATATTCTTGAATAACTTTTTTTGTGAAGGTCGGAGAGACTTGCAAGTAGGCTCTACCCCCACTAAATGGGGTAGCGCGCATCGATCGGTACCATCCTTGAGCTTCTCCGACTTTCGGAAGGGTTAGGGTTAGGGTTAGGGATGAAAGCACATAGGAGAAAGAGATATTCTTGAATAACGTTTTTTGTGAAGGTCGGAGAGACTTGCAAGTAGGCTCTACCCCCACTAAATGGGGTAGCGCGCATCGATCGGTACCATCCTTGAGCTTCTCCGACTTTCGGAAGGGTTAGGGTTAGGGTTAGGGATGAAAGCACATAGGAGAAAGAGATATTCTTGAATAACTTTTTTTGTGAAGGTCGGAGAGACTTGGAAAGTGGTTGCATCTGGACTAATTTGGGTCCTGCGGATCGATTGGTACCATCCCCGAGCTTGTACGACCTTCGGAAGAGGTCGACCGACGAAATTCCCCCAAATCTGAGGAGATATTCTTGAATAACTTTTTTTGTGAAGGTCGGAGAGACTTGCAAGTAGGCTCTACCCCCACTAAATGGGGTAGCGCGCATCGATCGGTACCATCTTTGAGCTTCTCCGACTTTCGGAAGGGTTAGGGTTAGGGTTAGGGATGAAAGCACATAGGAGAAAGAGATATTCTTGAATAACTTTTTTTGTGAAGGTCGGAGAGACTTGCAAGTAGGCTCTACCCCCACTAAATGGGGTAGCGCGCATCGATCGGTACCATCCTTGAGCTTCTCCGACTTTCGGAAGGGTTAGGGTTAGGGTTAGGGATGAAAGCACATAGGAGAAAGAGATATTCTTGAATAACTTTTTTTGTGAAGGTCGGAGAGACTTGGAAAGTGGTTGCATCTGGACTAATTTGGGTCCTGCGGATCGATTGGTACCATCCCCGAGCTTGTACGACCTTCGGAAGAGGTCGACCGACGAAATTCCCCCAAATCTGAGGAGATATTCTTGAATAACTTTTTTTTGAAGGTCGGAGAGACTTGCAAGTAGGCTCTACCCCCACTAAATGGGGTAGTGCGCATCGATCGGTACCATCCTTGAGCTTCTCCGACTTTCGGAAGGGTTAGGGTTAGGGATGAAAGCACATAGGAGAAAGAGATATTCTTGAATAACTTTTTTTGTGAAGGTCGGAGAGACTTGCAAGTAGGCTCTACCCCCACTAAATGGGGTAGCGCGCATCGATCGGTACCATCCTTGAGCTTCTCCGACTTTTGGAAGGGTTAGGGTTAGGGTTAGGGATGAAAGCACATAGGAGAAAGAGATATTCTTGAATAACTTTTTTTGTGAAGGTCGGAGAGACTTGCAAGTAGGCTCTACCCCCACTAAATGGGGTAACGCGCATCGATCGGTACCATCCTTGAGCTTCTCCGACTTTCGGAAGGGTTAGGGTTAGGGTTAGGGATGAAAGCACATAGGAGAAAGAGATATTCTTGAATAACTTTTTTTTTGAAGGTCGGAGAGACTTGCAAGTAGGCTCTACCCCCACTAAATGGGGTAGCGCGCATCGATCGGTACCATCCTTGAGCTTCTCCGACTTTCGGAAGGGTTAGGGTTAGGGTTAGGGATGAAAGCACATAGGAGAAAGAGATATTCTTGAATAACTTTTTTTGTGAAGGTCGGAGAGACTTGCAAGTAGGCTCTACCCCCACTAAATGGGGTAGCGCGCATCGATCGGTACCATCCTTGAGCTTCTCCGACTTTCGGAAGGGTTAGGGTTAGGGTTAGGGATGAAAGCACATAGGAGAAAGAGATATTCTTGAATAACGTTTTTTGTGAAGGTCGGAGAGACTTGGAAAGTGGTTGCATCTGGACTAATTTGGGTCCTGCGGATCGATTGGTACCATCCCCGAGCTTGTACGACCTTCGGAAGAGGTCGACCGACGAAATTCCCCCAAATCTGAGGAGATATTCTTGAATAACTTTTTTTGTGAAGGTCGGAGAGACTTGCAAGTAGGCTGTACCCCCACTAAATGGGGTTGCGCGCATCGATCGGTACCATCCTTGAGCTTCTCCGACTTTCGGAAGGGTTAGGGTTAGGGATGAAAGCACATAGGAGAAAGAGATATTCTTGAATAACGTTTTTTGTGAAGGTCGGAGAGACTTGCAAGTAGGCTCTACCCCCACTAAATGGGGTAGCGCGCATCGATCGGTACCATCCTTGAGCTTCTCCGACTTTCGGAAGGGTTAGGGTTAGGGTTAGGGATGAAAGCACATAGGAGAAAGAGATATTCTTGAATAACTTTTTTTGTGAAGGTCGGAGAGACTTGGAAAGTGGTTGCATCTGGACTAATTTGGGTCCTGCGGATCGATTGGTACCATCCCCGAGCTTGTACGACCTTCGAAAGAGGTCGACCGACGAAATTCCCCCAAATCTGAGGAGATATTCTTGAATAACTTTTTTTGTGAAGGTCGGAGAGACTTGCAAGTAGGCTCTACCCCCACTAAATGGGGTAGCGCGCATCGATCGGTACCATCCTTGAGCTTCTCCGACTTTCGGAAGGGTTAGGGTTAGGGATGAAAGCACATAGGAGAAAGAGATATTCTTGAATAACTTTTTTTGTGAAGGTCGGAGAGACTTGCAAGTAGGCTCTACCCCCACTAAATGGGGTTGCGCGCATCGATCGGTACTATCCTCGAGCTTCTCCGACTTTCGGAAGGGTTAGGGTTAGGGTTAGGGATGAAAGCACATAGGAGAAAGAGATATTCTTGAATAACTTTTTTTGTGAAGGTCGGAGAGACTTGGAAAGTGGTTGCATCTGGACTAATTTGGGTCCTGCGGATCGATTGGTACCATCCCCGAGCTTGTACGACCTTCGGAAGAGGTCGACCGACGAAATTCCCCCAAATCTGAGGAGATATTCTTGAATAACTTTTTTTGTGAAGGTCGGAGAGACTTGCAAGTAGGCTCTACCCCCACTAAATGGGGTAGCGCGCATCGATCGGTACCATCCTTGAGCTTCTCCGACTTTTGGAAGGGTTAGGGTTAGGGTTAGGGATGAAAGCACATAGGAGAAAGAGATATTCTTGAATAACTTTTTTTTTGAAGGTCGGAGAGACTTGCAAGTAGGCTCTACCCCCACTAAATGGGGTAGCGCGCATCGATCGGTACCATCTTTGAGCTTCTCCGACTTTCGGAAGGGTTAGGGTTAGGGTTAGGGATGAAAGCACATAGGAGAAAGAGATATTCTTGAATAACTTTTTTTGTGAAGGTCGGAGAGACTTGCAAGTAGGCTCTACCCCCACTAAATGGGGTAGCGCGCATCGATCGGTACCATCCTTGAGCTTCTCCGACTTTCGGAAGGGTTAGGGTTAGGGTTAGGGATGAAAGCACATAGGAGAAAGAGATATTCTTGAATAACTTTTTTTGTGAAGGTCGGAGAGACTTGGAAAGTGGTTGCATCTGGACTAATTTGGGTCCTGCGGATCGATTGGTACCATCCCCGAGCTTGTACGACCTTCGGAAGAGGTCGACCGACGAAATTCCCCCAAATCTGAGGAGATATTCTTGAATAACTTTTTTTTTGAAGGTCGGAGAGACTTGCAAGTAGGCTCTACCCCCACTAAATGGGGTAGCGCGCATCGATCGGTACCATCCTTGAGCTTCTCCGACTTTCGGAAGGGTTAGGGTTAGGGATGAAAGCACATAGGAGAAAGAGATATTCTTGAATAACTTTTTTTGTGAAGGTCGGAGAGACTTGCAAGTAGGCTCTACCCCCACTAAATGGGGTAGCGCGCATCGATCGGTACCATCCTTGAGCTTCTCCGACTTTTGGAAGGGTTAGGGTTAGGGTTAGGGATGAAAGCACATAGGAGAAAGAGATATTCTTGAATAACTTTTTTTGTGAAGGTCGGAGAGACTTGCAAGTAGGCTCTACCCCCACTAAATGGGGTAACGCGCATCGATCGGTACCATCCTTGAGCTTCTCCGACTTTCGGAAGGGTTAGGGTTAGGGTTAGGGATGAAAGCACATAGGAGAAAGAGATATTCTTGAATAACTTTTTTTTTGAAGGTCGGAGAGACTTGCAAGTAGGCTCTACCCCCACTAAATGGGGTAGCGCGCATCGATCGGTACCATCCTTGAGCTTCTCCGACTTTCGGAAGGGTTAGGGTTAGGGTTAGGGATGAAAGCACATAGGAGAAAGAGATATTCTTGAATAACTTTTTTTGTGAAGGTCGGAGAGACTTGCAAGTAGGCTCTACCCCCACTAAATGGGGTAGCGCGCATCGATCGGTACCATCCTTGAGCTTCTCCGACTTTCGGAAGGGTTAGGGTTAGGGTTAGGGATGAAAGCACATAGGAGAAAGAGATATTCTTGAATAACGTTTTTTGTGAAGGTCGGAGAGACTTGGAAAGTGGTTGCATCTGGACTAATTTGGGTCCTGCGGATCGATTGGTACCATCCCCGAGCTTGTACGACCTTCGGAAGAGGTCGACCGACGAAATTCCCCCAAATCTGAGGAGATATTCTTGAATAACTTTTTTTGTGAAGGTCGGAGAGACTTGCAAGTAGGCTGTACCCCCACTAAATGGGGTTGCGCGCATCGATCGGTACCATCCTTGAGCTTCTCCGACTTTCGGAAGGGTTAGGGTTAGGGATGAAAGCACATAGGAGAAAGAGATATTCTTGAATAACGTTTTTTGTGAAGGTCGGAGAGACTTGCAAGTAGGCTCTACCCCCACTAAATGGGGTAGCGCGCATCGATCGGTACCATCCTTGAGCTTCTCCGACTTTCGGAAGGGTTAGGGTTAGGGTTAGGGATGAAAGCACATAGGAGAAAGAGATATTCTTGAATAACTTTTTTTGTGAAGGTCGGAGAGACTTGGAAAGTGGTTGCATCTGGACTAATTTGGGTCCTGCGGATCGATTGGTACCATCCCCGAGCTTGTACGACCTTCGGAAGAGGTCGACCGACGAAATTCCCCCAAATCTGAGGAGATATTCTTGAATAACTTTTTTTGTGAAGGTCGGAGAGACTTGCAAGTAGGCTCTACCCCCACTAAATGGGGTAGCGCGCATCGATCGGTACCATCTTTGAGCTTCTCCGACTTTCGGAAGGGTTAGGGTTAGGGTTAGGGATGAAAGCACATAGGAGAAAGAGATATTCTTGAATAACTTTTTTTGTGAAGGTCGGAGAGACTTGCAAGTAGGCTCTACCCCCACTAAATGGGGTAGTGCGCATCGATCGGTACCATCCTTGAGCTTCTCCGACTTTCGGAAGGGTTAGGGTTAGGGATGAAAGCACATAGGAGAAAGAGATATTCTTGAATAACTTTTTTTGTGAAGGTCGGAGAGACTTGCAAGTAGGCTCTACCCCCACTAAATGGGGTAGCGCGCATCGATCGGTACCATCCTTGAGCTTCTCCGACTTTTGGAAGGGTTAGGGTTAGGGTTAGGGATGAAAGCACATAGGAGAAAGAGATATTCTTGAATAACTTTTTTTGTGAAGGTCGGAGAGACTTGCAAGTAGGCTCTACCCCCACTAAATGGGGTAACGCGCATCGATCGGTACCATCCTTGAGCTTCTCCGACTTTCGGAAGGGTTAGGGTTAGGGTTAGGGATGAAAGCACATAGGAGAAAGAGATATTCTTGAATAACTTTTTTTTTGAAGGTCGGAGAGACTTGCAAGTAGGCTCTACCCCCACTAAATGGGGTAGCGCGCATCGATCGGTACCATCCTTGAGCTTCTCCGACTTTCGGAAGGGTTAGGGTTAGGGTTAGGGATGAAAGCACATAGGAGAAAGAGATATTCTTGAATAACTTTTTTTGTGAAGGTCGGAGAGACTTGCAAGTAGGCTCTACCCCCACTAAATGGGGTAGCGCGCATCGATCGGTACCATCCTTGAGCTTCTCCGACTTTCGGAAGGGTTAGGGTTAGGGTTAGGGATGAAAGCACATAGGAGAAAGAGATATTCTTGAATAACGTTTTTTGTGAAGGTCGGAGAGACTTGGAAAGTGGTTGCATCTGGACTAATTTGGGTCCTGCGGATCGATTGGTACCATCCCCGAGCTTGTACGACCTTCGGAAGAGGTCGACCGACGAAATTCCCCCAAATCTGAGGAGATATTCTTGAATAACTTTTTTTGTGAAGGTCGGAGAGACTTGCAAGTAGGCTGTACCCCCACTAAATGGGGTTGCGCGCATCGATCGGTACCATCCTTGAGCTTCTCCGACTTTCGGAAGGGTTAGGGTTAGGGATGAAAGCACATAGGAGAAAGAGATATTCTTGAATAACGTTTTTTGTGAAGGTCGGAGAGACTTGCAAGTAGGCTCTACCCCCACTAAATGGGGTAGCGCGCATCGATCGGTACCATCCTTGAGCTTCTCCGACTTTCGGAAGGGTTAGGGTTAGGGTTAGGGATGAAAGCACATAGGAGAAAGAGATATTCTTGAATAACTTTTTTTGTGAAGGTCGGAGAGACTTGGAAAGTGGTTGCATCTGGACTAATTTGGGTCCTGCGGATCGATTGGTACCATCCCCGAGCTTGTACGACCTTCGAAAGAGGTCGACCGACGAAATTCCCCCAAATCTGAGGAGATATTCTTGAATAACTTTTTTTGTGAAGGTCGGAGAGACTTGCAAGTAGGCTCTACCCCCACTAAATGGGGTAGCGCGCATCGATCGGTACCATCCTTGAGCTTCTCCGACTTTCGGAAGGGTTAGGGTTAGGGATGAAAGCACATAGGAGAAAGAGATATTCTTGAATAACTTTTTTTGTGAAGGTCGGAGAGACTTGCAAGTAGGCTCTACCCCCACTAAATGGGGTTGCGCGCATCGATCGGTACTATCCTCGAGCTTCTCCGACTTTCGGAAGGGTTAGGGTTAGGGTTAGGGATGAAAGCACATAGGAGAAAGAGATATTCTTGAATAACTTTTTTTGTGAAGGTCGGAGAGACTTGGAAAGTGGTTGCATCTGGACTAATTTGGGTCCTGCGGATCGATTGGTACCATCCCCGAGCTTGTACGACCTTCGGAAGAGGTCGACCGACGAAATTCCCCCAAATCTGAGGAGATATTCTTGAATAACTTTTTTTGTGAAGGTCGGAGAGACTTGCAAGTAGGCTCTACCCCCACTAAATGGGGTAGCGCGCATCGATCGGTACCATCCTTGAGCTTCTCCGACTTTTGGAAGGGTTAGGGTTAGGGTTAGGGATGAAAGCACATAGGAGAAAGAGATATTCTTGAATAACTTTTTTTGTGAAGGTCGGAGAGACTTGCAAGTAGGCTCTACCCCCACTAAATGGGGTAACGCGCATCGATCGGTACCATCCTTGAGCTTCTCCGACTTTCGGAAGGGTTAGGGTTAGGGTTAGGGATGAAAGCACATAGGAGAAAGAGATATTCTTGAATAACTTTTTTTTTGAAGGTCGGAGAGACTTGCAAGTAGGCTCTACCCCCACTAAATGGGGTAGCGCGCATCGATCGGTACCATCTTTGAGCTTCTCCGACTTTCGGAAGGGTTAGGGTTAGGGTTAGGGATGAAAGCACATAGGAGAAAGAGATATTCTTGAATAACTTTTTTTGTGAAGGTCGGAGAGACTTGCAAGTAGGCTCTACCCCCACTAAATGGGGTAGCGCGCATCGATCGGTACCATCCTTGAGCTTCTCCGACTTTCGGAAGGGTTAGGGTTAGGGTTAGGGATGAAAGCACATAGGAGAAAGAGATATTCTTGAATAACTTTTTTTGTGAAGGTCGGAGAGACTTGGAAAGTGGTTGCATCTGGACTAATTTGGGTCCTGCGGATCGATTGGTACCATCCCCGAGCTTGTACGACCTTCGGAAGAGGTCGACCGACGAAATTCCCCCAAATCTGAGGAGATATTCTTGAATAACTTTTTTTTTGAAGGTCGGAGAGACTTGCAAGTAGGCTCTACCCCCACTAAATGGGGTAGCGCGCATCGATCGGTACCATCCTTGAGCTTCTCCGACTTTCGGAAGGGTTAGGGTTAGGGATGAAAGCACATAGGAGAAAGAGATATTCTTGAATAACTTTTTTTGTGAAGGTCGGAGAGACTTGCAAGTAGGCTCTACCCCCACTAAATGGGGTAGCGCGCATCGATCGGTACCATCCTTGAGCTTCTCCGACTTTTGGAAGGGTTAGGGTTAGGGTTAGGGATGAAAGCACATAGGAGAAAGAGATATTCTTGAATAACTTTTTTTGTGAAGGTCGGAGAGACTTGCAAGTAGGCTCTACCCCCACTAAATGGGGTAACGCGCATCGATCGGTACCATCCTTGAGCTTCTCCGACTTTCGGAAGGGTTAGGGTTAGGGTTAGGGATGAAAGCACATAGGAGAAAGAGATATTCTTGAATAACTTTTTTTTTGAAGGTCGGAGAGACTTGCAAGTAGGCTCTACCCCCACTAAATGGGGTAGCGCGCATCGATCGGTACCATCCTTGAGCTTCTCCGACTTTCGGAAGGGTTAGGGTTAGGGTTAGGGATGAAAGCACATAGGAGAAAGAGATATTCTTGAATAACTTTTTTTGTGAAGGTCGGAGAGACTTGCAAGTAGGCTCTACCCCCACTAAATGGGGTAGCGCGCATCGATCGGTACCATCCTTGAGCTTCTCCGACTTTCGGAAGGGTTAGGGTTAGGGTTAGGGATGAAAGCACATAGGAGAAAGAGATATTCTTGAATAACGTTTTTTGTGAAGGTCGGAGAGACTTGGAAAGTGGTTGCATCTGGACTAATTTGGGTCCTGCGGATCGATTGGTACCATCCCCGAGCTTGTACGACCTTCGGAAGAGGTCGACCGACGAAATTCCCCCAAATCTGAGGAGATATTCTTGAATAACTTTTTTTGTGAAGGTCGGAGAGACTTGCAAGTAGGCTGTACCCCCACTAAATGGGGTTGCGCGCATCGATCGGTACCATCCTTGAGCTTCTCCGACTTTCGGAAGGGTTAGGGTTAGGGATGAAAGCACATAGGAGAAAGAGATATTCTTGAATAACGTTTTTTGTGAAGGTCGGAGAGACTTGCAAGTAGGCTCTACCCCCACTAAATGGGGTAGCGCGCATCGATCGGTACCATCCTTGAGCTTCTCCGACTTTCGGAAGGGTTAGGGTTAGGGTTAGGGATGAAAGCACATAGGAGAAAGAGATATTCTTGAATAACTTTTTTTGTGAAGGTCGGAGAGACTTGGAAAGTGGTTGCATCTGGACTAATTTGGGTCCTGCGGATCGATTGGTACCATCCCCGAGCTTGTACGACCTTCGGAAGAGGTCGACCGACGAAATTCCCCCAAATCTGAGGAGATATTCTTGAATAACTTTTTTTGTGAAGGTCGGAGAGACTTGCAAGTAGGCTCTACCCCCACTAAATGGGGTAGCGCGCATCGATCGGTACCATCTTTGAGCTTCTCCGACTTTCGGAAGGGTTAGGGTTAGGGTTAGGGATGAAAGCACATAGGAGAAAGAGATATTCTTGAATAACTTTTTTTGTGAAGGTCGGAGAGACTTGCAAGTAGGCTCTACCCCCACTAAATGGGGTAGCGCGCATCGATCGGTACCATCCTTGAGCTTCTCCGACTTTCGGAAGGGTTAGGGTTAGGGTTAGGGATGAAAGCACATAGGAGAAAGAGATATTCTTGAATAACTTTTTTTGTGAAGGTCGGAGAGACTTGGAAAGTGGTTGCATCTGGACTAATTTGGGTCCTGCGGATCGATTGGTACCATCCCCGAGCTTGTACGACCTTCGGAAGAGGTCGACCGACGAAATTCCCCCAAATCTGAGGAGATATTCTTGAATAACTTTTTTTTTGAAGGTCGGAGAGACTTGCAAGTAGGCTCTACCCCCACTAAATGGGGTAGCGCGCATCGATCGGTACCATCCTTGAGCTTCTCCGACTTTCGGAAGGGTTAGGGTTAGGGATGAAAGCACATAGGAGAAAGAGATATTCTTGAATAACTTTTTTTGTGAAGGTCGGAGAGACTTGGAAAGTGGTTGCATCTGGACTAATTTGGGTCCTGCGGATCGATTGGTACCATCCCCGAGCTTGTACGACCTTCGGAAGAGGTCGACCGACGAAATTCCCCCAAATCTGAGGAGATATTCTTGAATAACTTTTTTTTTGAAGGTCGGAGAGACTTGCAAGTAGGCTCTACCCCCACTAAATGGGGTAGCGCGCATCGATCGGTACCATCCTTGAGCTTCTCCGACTTTCGGAAGGGTTAGGGTTAGGGATGAAAGCACATAGGAGAAAGAGATATTCTTGAATAACTTTTTTTGTGAAGGTCGGAGAGACTTGCAAGTAGGCTCTACCCCCACTAAATGGGGTAGCGCGCATCGATCGGTACCATCCTTGAGCTTCTCCGACTTTTGGAAGGGTTAGGGTTAGGGTTAGGGATGAAAGCACATAGGAGAAAGAGATATTCTTGAATAACTTTTTTTGTGAAGGTCGGAGAGACTTGCAAGTAGGCTCTACCCCCACTAAATGGGGTAACGCGCATCGATCGGTACCATCCTTGAGCTTCTCCGACTTTCGGAAGGGTTAGGGTTAGGGTTAGGGATGAAAGCACATAGGAGAAAGAGATATTCTTGAATAACTTTTTTTTTGAAGGTCGGAGAGACTTGCAAGTAGGCTCTACCCCCACTAAATGGGGTAGCGCGCATCGATCGGTACCATCTTTGAGCTTCTCCGACTTTCGGAAGGGTTAGGGTTAGGGTTAGGGATGAAAGCACATAGGAGAAAGAGATATTCTTGAATAACTTTTTTTGTGAAGGTCGGAGAGACTTGCAAGTAGGCTCTACCCCCACTAAATGGGGTAGCGCGCATCGATCGGTACCATCCTTGAGCTTCTCCGACTTTCGGAAGGGTTAGGGTTAGGGTTAGGGATGAAAGCACATAGGAGAAAGAGATATTCTTGAATAACTTTTTTTGTGAAGGTCGGAGAGACTTGGAAAGTGGTTGCATCTGGACTAATTTGGGTCCTGCGGATCGATTGGTACCATCCCCGAGCTTGTACGACCTTCGGAAGAGGTCGACCGACGAAATTCCCCCAAATCTGAGGAGATATTCTTGAATAACTTTTTTTTTGAAGGTCGGAGAGACTTGCAAGTAGGCTCTACCCCCACTAAATGGGGTAGCACGCATCGATCGGTACCATCCTTGAGCTTCTCCGACTTTCGGAAGGGTTAGGGTTAGGGATGAAAGCACATAGGAGAAAGAGATATTCTTGAATAACTTTTTTTGTGAAGGTCGGAGAGACTTGCAAGTAGGCTCTACCCCCACTAAATGGGGTAGCGCGCATCGATCGGTACCATCCTTGAGCTTCTCCGACTTTTGGAAGGGTTAGGGTTAGGGTTAGGGATGAAAGCACATAGGAGAAAGAGATATTCTTGAATAACTTTTTTTGTGAAGGTCGGAGAGACTTGCAAGTAGGCTCTACCCCCACTAAATGGGGTAACGCGCATCGATCGGTACCATCCTTGAGCTTCTCCGACTTTCGGAAGGGTTAGGGTTAGGGTTAGGGATGAAAGCACATAGGAGAAAGAGATATTCTTGAATAACTTTTTTTTTGAAGGTCGGAGAGACTTGCAAGTAGGCTCTACCCCCACTAAA
The DNA here is from genome assembly GCF_963576545.1 of Limanda limanda. Taxonomy (NCBI): domain Eukaryota; kingdom Metazoa; phylum Chordata; class Actinopteri; order Pleuronectiformes; family Pleuronectidae; genus Limanda; species Limanda limanda. Next base: position 361,374 of record NW_026870493.1, read on the forward strand.
TGGGGTAGCGCGCATCGATCGGTACCATCCTTGAGCTTCTCCGACTTTCGGAAGGGTTAGGGTTAGGGTTAGGGATGAAAGCACATAGGAGAAAGAGATATTCTTGAATAACTTTTTTTGTGAAGGTCGGAGAGACTTGCAAGTAGGCTCTACCCCCACTAAATGGGGTAGCGCGCATCGATCGGTACCATCCTTGAGCTTCTCCGACTTTCGGAAGGGTTAGGGTTAGGGTTAGGGATGAAAGCACATAGGAGAAAGAGATATTCTTGAATAACGTTTTTTGTGAAGGTCGGAGAGACTTGGAAAGTGGTTGCATCTGGACTAATTTGGGTCCTGCGGATCGATTGGTACCATCCCCGAGCTTGTACGACCTTCGGAAGAGGTCGACCGACGAAATTCCCCCAAATCTGAGGAGATATTCTTGAATAACTTTTTTTGTGAAGGTCGGAGAGACTTGCAAGTAGGCTGTACCCCCACTAAATGGGGTTGCGCGCATCGATCGGTACCATCCTTGAGCTTCTCCGACTTTCGGAAGGGTTAGGGTTAGGGATGAAAGCACATAGGAGAAAGAGATATTCTTGAATAACGTTTTTTGTGAAGGTCGGAGAGACTTGCAAGTAGGCTCTACCCCCACTAAATGGGGTAGCGCGCATCGATCGGTACCATCCTTGAGCTTCTCCGACTTTCGGAAGGGTTAGGGTTAGGGTTAGGGATGAAAGCACATAGGAGAAAGAGATATTCTTGAATAACTTTTTTTGTGAAGGTCGGAGAGACTTGGAAAGTGGTTGCATCTGGACTAATTTGGGTCCTGCGGATCGATTGGTACCATCCCCGAGCTTGTACGACCTTCGGAAGAGGTCGACCGACGAAATTCCCCCAAATCTGAGGAGATATTCTTGAATAACTTTTTTTGTGAAGGTCGGAGAGACTTGCAAGTAGGCTCTACCCCCACTAAATGGGGTAGCGCGCATCGATCGGTACCATCCTTGAGCTTCTCCGACTTTCGGAAGGGTTAGGGTTAGGGTTAGGGATGAAAGCACATAGGAGAAAGAGATATTCTTGAATAACTTTTTTTGTGAAGGTCGGAGAGACTTGCAAGTAGGCTCTACCCCCACTAAATGGGGTAGCGCGCATCGATCGGTACCATCCTTGAGCTTCTCCGACTTTCGGAAGGGTTAGGGTTAGGGTTAGGGATGAAAGCACATAGGAGAAAGAGATATTCTTGAATAACTTTTTTTGTGAAGGTCGGAGAGACTTGGAAAGTGGTTGCATCTGGACTAATTTGGGTCCTGCGGATCGATTGGTACCATCCCCGAGCTTGTACGACCTTCGGAAGAGGTCGACCGACGAAATTCCCCCAAATCTGAGGAGATATTCTTGAATAACTTTTTTTTTGAAGGTCGGAGAGACTTGCAAGTAGGCTCTACCCCCACTAAATGGGGTAGCGCGCATCGATCGGTACCATCCTTGAGCTTCTCCGACTTTCGGAAGGGTTAGGGTTAGGGATGAAAGCACATAGGAGAAAGAGATATTCTTGAATAACTTTTTTTGTGAAGGTCGGAGAGACTTGCAAGTAGGCTCTACCCCCACTAAATGGGGTTGCGCGCATCGATCGGTACTATCCTCGAGCTTCTCCGACTTTCGGAAGGGTTAGGGTTAGGGTTAGGGATGAAAGCACATAGGAGAAAGAGATATTCTTGAATAACTTTTTTTGTGAAGGTCGGAGAGACTTGGAAAGTGGTTGCATCTGGACTAATTTGGGTCCTGCGGATCGATTGGTACCATCCCCGAGCTTGTACGACCTTCGAAAGAGGTCGACCGACGAAATTCCCCCAAATCTGAGGAGATATTCTTGAATAACTTTTTTTGTGAAGGTCGGAGAGACTTGCAAGTAGGCTCTACCCCCACTAAATGGGGTAGCGCGCATCGATCGGTACCATCCTTGAGCTTCTCCGACTTTTGGAAGGGTTAGGGTTAGGGTTAGGGATGAAAGCACATAGGAGAAAGAGATATTCTTGAATAACTTTTTTTGTGAAGGTCGGAGAGACTTGCAAGTAGGCTCTACCCCCACTAAATGGGGTAACGCGCATCGATCGGTACCATCCTTGAGCTTCTCCGACTTTCGGAAGGGTTAGGGTTAGGGTTAGGGATGAAAGCACATAGGAGAAAGAGATATTCTTGAATAACTTTTTTTTTGAAGGTCGGAGAGACTTGCAAGTAGGCTCTACCCCCACTAAATGGGGTAGCGCGCATCGATCGGTACCATCCTTGAGCTTCTCCGACTTTCGGAAGGGTTAGGGTTAGGGTTAGGGATGAAAGCACATAGGAGAAAGAGATATTCTTGAATAACTTTTTTTGTGAAGGTCGGAGAGACTTGCAAGTAGGCTCTACCCCCACTAAATGGGGTAGCGCGCATCGATCGGTACCATCCTTGAGCTTCTCCGACTTTCGGAAGGGTTAGGGTTAGGGTTAGGGATGAAAGCACATAGGAGAAAGAGATATTCTTGAATAACGTTTTTTGTGAAGGTCGGAGAGACTTGGAAAGTGGTTGCATCTGGACTAATTTGGGTCCTGCGGATCGATTGGTACCATCCCCGAGCTTGTACAACCTTCGGAAGAGGTCGACCGACGAAATTCCCCCAAATCTGAGGAGATATTCTTGAATAACTTTTTTTGTGAAGGTCGGAGAGACTTGCAAGTAGGCTGTACCCCCACTAAATGGGGTTGCGCGCATCGATCGGTACCATCCTTGAGCTTCTCCGACTTTCGGAAGGGTTAGGGTTAGGGATGAAAGCACATAGGAGAAAGAGATATTCTTGAATAACGTTTTTTGTGAAGGTCGGAGAGACTTGCAAGTAGGCTCTACCCCCACTAAATGGGGTAGCGCGCATCGATCGGTACCATCCTTGAGCTTCTCCGACTTTCGGAAGGGTTAGGGTTAGGGTTAGGGATGAAAGCACATAGGAGAAAGAGATATTCTTGAATAACTTTTTTTGTGAAGGTCGGAGAGACTTGCAAGTAGGCTCTACCCCCACTAAATGGGGTAGCGCGCATCGATCAGTACCATCCTTGAGCTTCTCCGACTTTCGGAAGGGTTAGGGTTAGGGATGAAAGCACATAGGAGAAAGAGATATTCTTGAATAACTTTTTTTGTGAAGGTCGGAGAGACTTGGAAAGTGGTTGCATCTGGACTAATTTGGGTCCTGCGGATCGATTGGTACCATCCCCGAGCTTGTACGACCTTCGGAAGAGGTCGACCGACGAAATTCCCCCAAATCTGAGGAGATATTCTTGAATAACTTTTTTTGTGAAGGTCGGAGAGACTTGCAAGTAGGCTCTACCCCCACTAAATGGGGTAGCGCGCATCGATCGGTACCATCCTTGAGCTTCTCCGACTTTCGGAAGGGTTAGGGTTAGGGTTAGGGATGAAAGCACATAGGAGAAAGAGATATTCTTGAATAACTTTTTTTGTGAAGGTCGGAGAGACTTGCAAGTAGGCTCTACCCCCACTAAATGGGGTAGCGCGCATCGATCGGTACCATCCTTGAGCTTCTCCGACTTTCGGAAGGGTTAGGGTTAGGGTTAGGGATGAAAGCACATAGGAGAAAGAGATATTCTTGAATAACGTTTTTTGTGAAGGTCGGAGAGACTTGGAAAGTGGTTGCATCTGGACTAATTTGGGTCCTGCGGATCGATTGGTACCATCCCCGAGCTTGTACGACCTTCGGAAGAGGTCGACCGACGAAATTCCCCCAAATCTGAGGAGATATTCTTGAATAACTTTTTTTGTGAAGGTCGGAGAGACTTGCAAGTAGGCTGTACCCCCACTAAATGGGGTTGCGCGCATCGATCGGTACCATCCTTGAGCTTCTCCGACTTTCGGAAGGGTTAGGGTTAGGGATGAAAGCACATAGGAGAAAGAGATATTCTTGAATAACGTTTTTTGTGAAGGTCGGAGAGACTTGCAAGTAGGCTCTACCCCCACTAAATGGGGTAGCGCGCATCGATCGGTACCATCCTTGAGCTTCTCCGACTTTCGGAAGGGTTAGGGTTAGGGTTAGGGATGAAAGCACATAGGAGAAAGAGATATTCTTGAATAACGTTTTTTGTGAAGGTCGGAGAGACTTGGAAAGTGGTTGCATCTGGACTAATTTGGGTCCTGCGGATCGATTGGTACCATCCCCGAGCTTGTACGACCTTCGGAAGAGGTCGACCGACGAAATTCCCCCAAATCTGAGGAGATATTCTTGAATAACTTTTTTTGTGAATGTCGGAGAGACTTGCAAGTAGGCTCTACCCCCACTAAATGGGGTAGCGCGCATCGATCGGTACCATCCTTGAGCTTCTCCGACTTTCGGAAGGGTTAGGGTTAGGGTTAGGGATGAAAGCACATAGGAGAAAGAGATATTCTTGAATAACGTTTTTTGTGAAGGTCGGAGAGACTTGCAAGTAGGCTCTACCCCCACTAAATGGGGTAGCGCGCATCGATCGGTACCATCCTTGAGCTTCTCCGACTTTCGACAGGGTTAGGGTTAGGGTTAGGGATGAAAGCACATAGGAGAAAGAGATATTCTTGAATAACTTTTTTTGTGAAGGTCGGAGAGACTTGGAAAGTGGTTGCATCTGGACTAATTTGGGTCCTGCGGATCGATTGGTACCATCCCCGAGCTTGTACGACCTTCGGAAGAGGTCGACCGACGAAATTCCCCCAAATCTGAGGAGATATTCTTGAATAACTTTTTTTGTGAAGGTCGGAGAGACTTGCAAGTAGGCTCTACCCCCACTAAATGGGGTAGCGCGCATCGATCGGTACCATCCTTGAGCTTCTCCGACTTTCGGAAGGGTTAGGGTTAGGGTTAGGGATGAAAGCACATAGGAGAAAGAGATATTCTTGAATAACTTTTTTTGTGAAGGTCGGAGAGACTTGCAAGTAGGCTCTACCCCCACTAAATGGGGTAGCGCGCATCGATCGGTACCATCTTTGAGCTTCTCCGACTTTCGGAAGGGTTAGGGTTAGGGTTAGGGATGAAAGCACATAGGAGAAAGAGATATTCTTGAATAACTTTTTTTGTGAAGGTCGGAGAGACTTGGAAAGTGGTTGCATCTGGACTAATTTGGGTCCTGCAGATCGATTGGTACCATCCCCGAGCTTGTACGACCTTCGGAAGAGGTCGACCGACGAAATTCCCCCAAATCTGAGGAGATATTCTTGAATAACTTTTTTTGTGAAGGTCGGAGAGACTTGCAAGTAGGCTCTACCCCCACTAAATGGGGTAGCGCGCATCGATCGGTACCATCCTTGAGCTTCTCCGACTTTCGGAAGGGTTAGGGTTAGGGTTAGGGATGAAAGCACATAGGAGAAAGAGATATTCTTGAATAACGTTTTTTGTGAAGGTCGGAGAGACTTGCAAGTAGGCTCTACCCCCACTAAATGGGGTAGCGCGCATCGATCGGTACCATCCTTGAGCTTCTCCGACTTTCGGAAGGGTTAGGGTTAGGGTTAGGGATGAAAGCACATAGGAGAAAGAGATATTCTTGAATAACTTTTTTTGTGAAGGTCGGAGAGACTTGCAAGTAGGCTCTACCCCCACTAAATGGGGTAGCGCGCATCGATCGGTACCATCCTTGAGCTTCTCCGACTTTCGGAAGGGTTAGGGTTAGGGTTAGGGATGAAAGCACATAGGAGAAAGAGATATTCTTGAATAACTTTTTTTGTGAAGGTCGGAGAGACTTGCAAGTAGGCTCTACCCCCACTAAATGGGGTAGCGCGCATCGATCGGTACCATCCTTGAGCTTCTCCGACTTTCGGAAGGGTTAGGGTTAGGGTTAGGGATGAAAGCACATAGGAGAAAGAGATATTCTTGAATAACTTTTTTTGTGAAGGTCGGAGAGACTTGGAAAGTGGTTGCATCTGGACTAATTTGGGTCCTGCGGATCGATTGGTACCATCCTTGAGCTTCTCCGACTTTCGGAAGGGTTAGGGTTAGGGATGAAAGCACATAGGAGAAAGAGATATTCTTGAATAACTTTTTTTGTGAAGGTCGGAGAGACTTGCAAGTAGGCTCTACCCCCACTAAATGGGGTAGCGCGCATCGATCGGTACCATCCTTGAGCTTCTCCGACTTTTGGAAGGGTTAGGGTTAGGGTTAGGGATGAAAGCACATAGGAGAAAGAGATATTCTTGAATAACTTTTTTTGTGAAGGTCGGAGAGACTTGCAAGTAGGCTCTACCCCCACTAAATGGGGTAGCGCACATCGATCGGTACCATCCTTGAGCTTCTCCGACTTTCGGAAGGGTTAGGGTTAGGGTTAGGGATGAAAGCACATAGGAGAAAGAGATATTCTTGAATAACTTTTTTTTTGAAGGTCGGAGAGACTTGCAAGTAGGCTCTACCCCCACTAAATGGGGTAGCGCGCATCGATCGGTACCATCCTTGAGCTTCTCCGACTTTCGGAAGGGTTAGGGTTAGGGTTAGGGATGAAAGCACATAGGAGAAAGAGATATTCTTGAATAACTTTTTTTGTGAAGGTCGGAGAGACTTGCAAGTAGGCTGTACCCCCACTAAATGGGGTAGCGCGCATCGATCGGTACCATCCTTGAGCTTCTCCGACTTTCGGAAGGGTTAGGGTTAGGGATGAAAGCACATAGGAGAAAGAGATATTCTTGAATAACTTTTTTTGTGAAGGTCGGAGAGACTTGGAAAGTGGTTGCATCTGGACTAATTTGGGTCCTGCGGATCGATTGGTACCATCCCCGAGCTTGTACGACCTTCGGAAGAGGTCGACCGACGAAATTCCCCCAAATCTGAGGAGATATTCTTGAATAACTTTTTTTGTGAAGGTCGGAGAGACTTGCAAGTAGGCTCTACCCCCACTAAATGGGGTAGCGCGCATCGATCGTTACCATCCTTGAGCTTCTCCGACTTTCGGAAGGGTTAGGGTTAGGGTTAGGGATGAAAGCACATAGGAGAAAGAGATATTCTTGAATAACTTTTTTTGTGAAGGTCGGAGAGACTTGCAAGTAGGCTCTACCCCCACTAAATGGGGTAGCGCGCATCGATCGGTACCATCCTTGAGCTTCTCCGACTTTCGGAAGGGTTAGGGTTAGGGATGAAAGCACATAGGAGAAAGAGATATTCTTGAATAACGTTTTTTGTGAAGGTCGGAGAGACTTGGAAAGTGGTTGCATCTGGACTAATTTGGGTCCTGCGGATCGATTGGTACCATCCCCGAGCTTGTACGACCTTCGGAAGAGGTTGACCGACGAAATTCCCCCAAATCTGAGGAGATATTCTTGAATAACTTTTTTTGTGAAGGTCGGAGAGACTTGCAAGTAGGCTGTACCCCCACTAAATGGGGTTGCGCGCATCGATCGGTACCATCCTTGAGCTTCTCCGACTTTCGGAAGGGTTAGGGTTAGGGTTAGGGATGAAAGCACATAGGAGAAAGAGATATTCTTGAATAACGTTTTTTGTGAAGGTCGGAGAGACTTGCAAGTAGGCTCTACCCCCACTAAATGGGGTAGCGCGCATCGATCGGTACCATCCTTGAGCTTCTCCGACTTTCGGAAGGGTTAGGGTTAGGGTTAGGGATGAAAGCACATAGGAGAAAGAGATATTCTTGAATAACTTTTTTTGTGAAGGTCGGAGAGACTTGGAAAGTGGTTGCATCTGGACTAATTTGGGTCCTGCAGATCGATTGGTACCATCCCCGAGCTTGTACGACCTTCGGAAGAGGTCGACCGACGAAATTCCCCCAAATCTGAGGAGATATTCTTGAATAACTTTTTTTGTGAATGTCGGAGAGACTTGCAAGTAGGCTCTACCCCCACTAAATGGGGTAGCGCGCATCGATCGGTACCATCCTTGAGCTTCTCCGACTTTCGGAAGGGTTAGGGTTAGGGTTAGGGATGAAAGCACATAGGAGAAAGAGATATTCTTGAATAACGTTTTTTGTGAAGGTCGGAGAGACTTGCAAGTAGGCTCTACCCCCACTAAATGGGGTAGCGCGCATCGATCGGTACCATCCTTGAGCTTCTCCGACTTTCGGAAGGGTTAGGGTTAGGGTTAGGGATGAAAGCACATAGGAGAAAGAGATATTCTTGAATAACTTTTTTTGTGAAGGTCGGAGAGACTTGGAAAGTGGTTGCATCTGGACTAATTTGGGTCCTGCGGATCGATTGGTACCATCCCCGAGCTTGTACGACCTTTGGAAGAGGTCGACCGACGAAATTCCCCCAAATCTGAGGAGATATTCTTGAATAACTTTTTTTGTGAAGGTCGGAGAGACTTGCAAGTAGGCTCTACCCCCACTAAATGGGGTAGCGCGCATCGATCGGTACCATCCTTGAGCTTCTCCGACTTTCGGAATGGTTAGGGTTAGGGTTAGGGATGAAAGCACATAGGAGAAAGAGATATTCTTGAATAACTTTTTTTGTGAAGGTCGGAGAGACTTGCAAGTAGGCTCTACCCCCACTAAATGGGGTAGCGCGCATCGATCGGTACCATCCTTGAGCTTCTCCGACTTTCGGAAGGGTTAGGGTTAGGGTTAGGGATGAAAGCACATAGGAGAAAGAGATATTCTTGAATAACTTTTTTTGTGAAGGTCGGAGAGACTTGGAAAGTGGTTGCATCTGGACTAATTTGGGTCCTGCGGATCGATTGGTACCATCCCCGAGCTTGTACGACCTTCGGAAGAGGTCGACCGACGAAATTCCCCCAAATCTGAGGAGATATTCTTGAATAACTTTTTTTGTGAAGGTCGGAGAGACTTGCAAGTAGGCTCTACCCCCACTAAATGGGGTAGCGCGCATCGATCGGTACCATCCTTGAGCTTCTCCGACTTTCGGAAGGGTTAGGGTTAGGGTTAGGGATGAAAGCACATAGGAGAAAGAGATATTCTTGAATAACGTTTTTTGTGAAGGTCGGAGAGACTTGCAAGTAGGCTCTACCCCCACTAAATGGGGTAGCGCACATCGATCGGTACCATCTTTGAGCTTCTCCGACTTTCGGAAGGGTTAGGGTTAGGGTTAGGGATGAAAGCACATAGGAGAAAGAGATATTCTTGAATAACTTTTTTTGTGAAGGTCGGAGAGACTTGCAAGTAGGCTCTACCCCCACTAAATGGGGTAGCGCGCATCGATCGGTACCATCCTTGAGCTTCTCCGACTTTCGGAAGGGTTAGGGTTAGGGTTAGGGATGAAAGCACATAGGAGAAAGAGATATTCTTGAATAACTTTTTTTGTGAAGGTCGGAGAGACTTGCAAGTAGGCTCTACCCCCACTAAATGGGGTAGCGCACATCGATCGGTACCATCTTTGAGCTTCTCCGACTTTCGGAAGGGTTAGGGTTAGGGTTAGGGATGAAAGCACATAGGAGAAAGAGATATTCTTGAATAACTTTTTTTGTGAAGGTCGGAGAGACTTGCAAGTAGGCTCTACCCCCACTAAATGGGGTAGCGCGCATCGATCGGTACCATCCTTGAGCTTCTCCGACTTTCGGAAGGGTTAGGGTTAGGGTTAGGGATGAAAGCACATAGGAGAAAGAGATATTCTTGAATAACTTTTTTTGTGAAGGTCGGAGAGACTTGCAAGTAGGCTCTACCCCCACTAAATGGGGTAGCGCGCATCGATCGGTACCATCCTTGAGCTTCTCCGACTTTCGGAAGGGTTAGGGTTAGGGTTAGGGATGAAAGTACATAGGAGAAAGAGATATTCTTGAATAACTTTTTTTGTGAAGGTCGGAGAGACTTGGAAAGTGGTTGCATCTGGACTAATTTGGGTCCTGCGGATCGATTGGTACCATCCCCGAGCTTGTACAACCTTCGGAAGAGGTCGACCGACGAAATTCCCCCAAATCTGAGGAGATATTCTTGAATAACTTTTTTTGTGAATGTCGGAGAGACTTGCAAGTAGGCTCTACCCCCACTAAATGGGGTATCGCGCATCGATCGGTACCATCCTTGAGCTTCTCCGACTTTCGGAAGGGTTAGGGTTAGGGATGAAAGCACATAGGAGAAAGAGATATTCTTGAATAACGTTTTTTGTGAAGGTCGGAGAGACTTGCAAGTAGGCTCTACCCCCACTAAATGGGGTAGCGCGCATCGATCGGTACCATCCTTGAGCTTCTCCGACTTTCGGAAGGGTTAGGGTTAGGGTTAGGGATGAAAGCACATAGGAGAAAGAGATATTCTTGAATAACTTTTTTTGTGAAGGTCGGAGAGACTTGGAAAGTGGTTGCATCTGGACTAATTTGGGTCCTGCAGATCGATTGGTACCATCCCCGAGCTTGTACGACCTTCGGAAGAGGTCGACCGACGAAATTCCCCCAAATCTGAGGAGATATTCTTGAATAACTTTTTTTGTGAATGTCGGAGAGACTTGCAAGTAGGCTCTACCCCCACTAAATGGGGTAGCGCGCATCGATCGGTACCATCCTTGAGCTTCTCCGACTTTCGGAAGGGTTAGGGTTAGGGTTAGGGATGAAAGCACATAGGAGAAAGAGATATTCTTGAATAACGTTTTTTGTGAAGGTCGGAGAGACTTGCAAGTAGGCTCTACCCCCACTAAATGGGGTAGCGCGCATCGATCGGTACCATCCTTGAGCTTCTCCGACTTTCGGAAGGGTTAGGGTTAGGGATGAAAGCACATAGGAGAAAGAGATATTCTTGAATAACTTTTTTTGTGAAGGTCGGAGAGACTTGGAAAGTGGTTGCATCTGGACTAATTTGGGTCCTGCGGATCGATTGGTACCATCCCCGAGCTTGTACGACCTTCGGAAGAGGTCGACCGACGAAATTCCCCCAAATCTGAGGAGATATTCTTGAATAACTTTTTTTGTGAAGGTCGGAGAGACTTGCAAGTAGGCTCTACCCCCACTAAATGGGGTAGCGCGCATCGATCGGTACCATCCTTGAGCTTCTCCGACTTTCGGAATGGTTAGGGTTAGGGTTAGGGATGAAAGCACATAGGAGAAAGAGATATTCTTGAATAACTTTTTTTGTGAAGGTCGGAGAGACTTGCAAGTAGGCTCTACCCCCACTAAATGGGGTAGCGCGCATCGATCGGTACCATCCTTGAGCTTCTCCGACTTTCGGAAGGGTTAGGGTTAGGGTTAGGGATGAAAGCACATAGGAGAAAGAGATATTCTTGAATAACTTTTTTTGTGAAGGTCGGAGAGACTTGGAAAGTGGTTGCATCTGGACTAATTTGGGTCCTGCGGATCGATTGGTACCATCCCCGAGCTTGTACGACCTTCGGAAGAGGTCGACCGACGAAATTCCCCCAAATCTGAGGAGATATTCTTGAATAACTTTTTTTGTGAAGGTCGGAGAGACTTGCAAGTAGGCTCTACCCCCACTAAATGGGGTAGCGCGCATCGATCGGTACCATCCTTGAGCTTCTCCGACTTTCGGAAGGGTTAGGGTTAGGGTTAGGGATGAAAGCACATAGGAGAAAGAGATATTCTTGAATAACGTTTTTTGTGAAGGTCGGAGAGACTTGCAAGTAGGCTCTACCCCCACTAAATGGGGTAGCGCGCATCGATCGGTACCATCTTTGAGCTTCTCCGACTTTCGGAAGGGTTAGGGTTAGGGTTAGGGATGAAAGCACATAGGAGAAAGAGATATTCTTGAATAACTTTTTTTGTGAAGGTCGGAGAGACTTGCAAGTAGGCTCTACCCCCACTAAATGGGGTAGCGCGCATCGATCGGTACCATCCTTGAGCTTCTCCGACTTTCGGAAGGGTTAGGGTTAGGGTTAGGGATGAAAGCACATAGGAGAAAGAGATATTCTTGAATAACTTTTTTTGTGAAGGTCGGAGAGACTTGCAAGTAGGCTCTACCCCCACTAAATGGGGTAGCGCGCATCGATCGGTACCATCCTTGAGCTTCTCCGACTTTCGGAAGGGTTAGGGTTAGGGTTAGGGATGAAAGTACATAGGAGAAAGAGATATTCTTGAATAACTTTTTTTGTGAAGGTCGGAGAGACTTGGAAAGTGGTTGCATCTGGACTAATTTGGGTCCTGCGGATCGATTGGTACCATCCCCGAGCTTGTACGACCTTCGGAAGTGGTCGACCGACGAAATTCCCCCAAATCTGAGGAGATATTCTTGAATAACTTTTTTTGTGAATGTCGGAGAGACTTGCAAGTAGGCTCTACCCCCACTAAATGGGGTAGCGCGCATCGATCGGTACCATCCTTGAGCTTCTCCGACTTTCGGAAGGGTTAGGGTTAGGGATGAAAGCACATAGGAGAAAGAGATATTCTTGAATAACTTTTTTTGTGAAGGTCGGAGAGACTTGGAAAGTGGTTGCATCTGGACTAATTTGGGTCCTGCGGATCGATTGGTACCATCCCCGAGCTTGTACGACCTTCGGAAGAGGTCCACCGACGAAATTCCCCCAAATCTGAGGAGATATTCTTGAATAACTTTTTTTGTGAAGGTCGGAGAGACTTGCAAGTAGGCTCTACCCCCACTAAATGGGGTAGCGCACATCGATCGGTACCATCCTTGAGCTTCTCCGACTTTCGGAAGGGTTAGGGTTAGGGTTAGGGATGAAAGCACATAGGAGAAAGAGATATTCTTGAATAACTTTTTTTGTGAAGGTCGGAGAGACTTGCAAGTAGGCTCTACCCCCACTAAATGGGGTAGCGCGCATCGATCGGTACCATCCTTGAGCTTCTCCGACTTTCGGAAGGGTTAGGGTTAGGGTTAGGGATGAAAGTACATAGGAGAAAGAGATATTCTTGAATAACTTTTTTTGTGAAGGTCGGAGAGACTTGGAAAGTGGTTGCATCTGGACTAATTTGGGTCCTGCAGATCGATTGGTACCATCCCCGAGCTTGTACGACCTTCGGAAGAGGTCGACCGACGAAATTCCCCCAAATCTGAGGAGATATTCTTGAATAACTTTTTTTGTGAAGGTCGGAGAGACTTGCAAGTAGGCTCTACCCCCACTAAATGGGGTAGCGCGCATCGATCGGTACCATCCTTGAGCTTCTCCGACTTTCGGAATGGTTAGGGTTAGGGTTAGGGATGAAAGCACATAGGAGAAAGAGATATTCTTGAATAACTTTTTTTGTGAAGGTCGGAGAGACTTGCAAGTAGGCTCTACCCCCACTAAATGGGGTAGCGCGCATCGATCGGTACCATCCTTGAGCTTCTCCGACTTTCGGAAGGGTTAGGGTTAGGGTTAGGGATGAAAGCACATAGGAGAAAGAGATATTCTTGAATAACTTTTTTTGTGAAGGTCGGAGAGACTTGGAAAGTGGTTGCATCTGGACTAATTTGGGTCCTGCGGATCGATTGGTACCATCCCCGAGCTTGTACGACCTTCGGAAGAGGTCGACCGACGAAATTCCCCCAAATCTGAGGAGATATTCTTGAATAACTTTTTTTGTGAAGGTCGGAGAGACTTGCAAGTAGGCTCTACCCCCACTAAATGGGGTAGCGCGCATCGATCAGTACCATCCTTGAGCTTCTCCGACTTTCGGAAGGGTTAGGGTTAGGGTTAGGGATGAAAGCACATAGGAGAAAGAGATATTCTTGAATAACGTTTTTTGTGAAGGTCGGAGAGACTTGCAAGTAGGCTCTACCCCCACTAAATGGGGTAGCGCGCATCGATCGGTACCATCTTTGAGCTTCTCCGACTTTCGGAAGGGTTAGGGTTAGGGTTAGGGATGAAAGCACATAGGAGAAAGAGATATTCTTGAATAACTTTTTTTGTGAAGGTCGGAGAGACTTGCAAGTAGGCTCTACCCCCACTAAATGGGGTAGCGCGCATCGATCGGTACCATCCTTGAGCTTCTCCGACTTTCGGAAGGGTTAGGGTTAGGGTTAGGGATGAAAGCACATAGGAGAAAGAGATATTCTTGAATAACTTTTTTTGTGAAGGTCGGAGAGACTTGGAAAGTGGTTGCATCTGGACTAATTTGGGTCCTGCGGATCGATTGGTACCATCCCCGAGCTTGTACGACCTTCGGAAGAGGTCGACCGACGAAATTCCCCCAAATCTGAGGAGATATTCTTGAATAACCTTTTTTGTGAAGGTCGGAGAGACTTGCAAGTAGGCTCTACCCCCACTAAATGGGGTAGCGCGCATCGATCGGTACCATCCTTGAGCTTCTCCGACTTTCGGAAGGGTTAGGGTTAGGGTTAGGGATGAAAGCACATAGGAGAAAGAGATATTCTTGAATAACTTTTTTTGTGAAGGTCGGAGAGACTTGCAAGTAGGCTCTACCCCCACTAAATGGGGTAGCGCGCATCGATCGCTACCATCCTTGAGCTTCTCCGACTTTCGGAAGGGTTAGGGTTAGGGTTAGGGATGAAAGCACATAGGAGAAAGAGATATTCTTGAATAACTTTTTTTGTGAAGGTCGGAGAGACTTGCAAGTAGGCTCTACCCCCACTAAATGGGGTAGCGCGCATCGATCGGTACCATCTTTGAGCTTCTCCGACTTTCGGAAGGGTTAGGGTTAGGGTTAGGGATGAAAGCACATAGGAGAAAGAGATATTCTTGAATAACTTTTTTTGTGAAGGTCGGAGAGACTTGGAAAGTGGTTGCATCTGGACTAATTTGGGTCCTGCGGATCGATTGGTACCATCCCCGAGCTTGTACGACCTTCGGAAGAGGTCCACCGACGAAATTCCCCCAAATCTGAGGAGATATTCTTGAATAACTTTTTTTGTGAAGGTCGGAGAGACTTGCAAGTAGGCTCTACCCCCACTAAATGGGGTAGCGCGCATCGATCGGTACCATCCTTGAGCTTCTCCGACTTTCGGAAGGGTTAGGGTTAGTGTTAGGGATGAAAGCACATAGGAGAAAGAGATATTCTTGAATAACTTTTTTTGTGAAGGTCGGAGAGACTTGCAAGTAGGCTCTACCCCCACTAAATGGGGTAGCGCGCATCGATCAGTACCATCCTTGAGCTTCTCCGACTTTCGGAAGGGTTAGGGTTAGGGTTAGGGATGAAAGCACATAGGAGAAAGAGATATTCTTGAATAACTTTTTTTGTGAAGGTCGGAGAGACTTGCAAGTAGGCTCTACCCCCACTAAATGGGGTAGCGCGCATCGATCGGTACCATCCTTGAGCTTCTCCGACTTTCGGAAGGGTTAGGGTTAGGGTTAGGGATGAAAGCACATAGGAGAAAGAGATATTCTTGAATAACTTTTTTTGTGAAGGTCGGAGAGACTTGGAAAGTGGTTGCATCTGGACTAATTTGGGTCCTGCGGATCGATTGGTACCATCCCCGAGCTTGTACGACCTTCGGAAGAGGTCGACCGACGAAATTCCCCCAAATCTGAGGAGATATTCTTGAATAACTTTTTTTGTGAAGGTCGGAGAGACTTGCAAGTAGGCTCTACCCCCACTAAATGGGGTAGCGCGCATCGATCGGTACCATCCTTGAGCTTCTCCGACTTTCGGAAGGGTTAGGGTTAGGGTTAGGGATGAAAGCACATAGGAGAAAGAGATATTCTTGAATAACTTTTTTTGTGAAGGTCGGAGAGACTTGGAAAGTGGTTGCATCTGGACTAATTTGGGTCCTGCGGATCGATTGGTACCATCCCCGAGCTTGTACGACCTTCGGAAGAGGTCGACCGACGAAATTCCCCCAAATCTGAGGAGATATTCTTGAATAACCTTTTTTGTGAAGGTCGGAGAGACTTGCAAGTAGGCTCTACCCCCACTAAATGGGGTAGCGCGCATCGATCGGTACCATCCTTGAGCTTCTCCGACTTTCAGAAGGGTTAGGGTTAGGGTTAGGGATGAAAGCACATAGGAGAAAGAGATATTCTTGAATAACTTTTTTTGTGAAGGTCGGAGAGACTTGCAAGTAGGCTTTACCCCCACTAAATGGGGTAGCGCGCATCGATCGCTACCATCCTTGAGCTTCTCCGACTTTCGGAAGGGTTAGGGTTAGGGTTAGGGATGAAAGCACATAGGAGAAAGAGATATTCTTGAATAACGTTTTTTGTGAAGGTCGGAGAGACTTGCAAGTAGGCTCTACCCCCACTAAATGGGGTAGCGCGCATCGATCGGTACCATCCTTGAGCTTCTCCGACTTTCGGAAGGGTTAGGGTTAGGGATGAAAGCACATAGGAGAAAGAGATATTCTTGAATAACTTTTTTTGTGAAGGTCGGAGAGACTTGGAAAGTGGTTGCATCTGGACTAATTTGGGTCCTGCGGATCGATTGGTACCATCCCCGAGCTTGTACGACCTTCGGAAGAGGTCGACCGACGAAATTCCCCCAAATCTGAGGAGATATTCTTGAATAACTTTTTTTGTGAAGGTCGGAGAGACTTGCAAGTAGGCTCTACCCCCACTAAATGGGGTAGCGCGCATCGATCGGTACCATCTTTGAGCTTCTCCGACTTTCGGAAGGGTTAGGGTTAGGGTTAGGGATGAAAGCACATAGGAGAAAGAGATATTCTTGAATAACTTTTTTTGTGAAGGTCGGAGAGACTTGGAAAGTGGTTGCATCTGGACTAATTTGGGTCCTGCGGATCGATTGGTACCATCCCCGAGCTTGTACGACCTTCGAAAGAGGTCGACCGACGAAATTCCCCCAAATCTGAGGAGATATTCTTGAATAACTTTTTTTGTGAATGTCGGAGAGACTTGCAAGTAGGCTCTACCCCCACTAAATGGGGTAGCGCGCATCGATCGGTACCATCCTTGAGCTTCTCCGACTTTCGGAAGGGTTAGGGTTAGGGTTAGGGATGAAAGCACATAGGAGAAAGAGATATTCTTGAATAACGTTTTTTGTGAAGGTCGGAGAGACTTGCAAGTAGGCTCTACCCCCACTAAATGGGGTAGCGCGCATCGATCGGTACCATCCTTGAGCTTCTCCGACTTTCGGAAGGGTTAGGGTTAGGGTTAGGGATGAAAGCACATAGGAGAAAGAGATATTCTTGAATAACTTTTTTTGTGAAGGTCGGAGAGACTTGGAAAGTGGTTGCATCTGGACTAATTTGGGTCCTGCGGATCGATTGGTACCATCCCCGAGCTTGTACGACCTTCGGAAGAGGTCGACCGACGAAATTCCCCCAAATCTGAGGAGATATTCTTGAATAACTTTTTTTGTGAAGGTCGGAGAGACTTGCAAGTAGGCTCTACCCCCACTAAATGGGGTAGCGCGCATCGATCGGTACCATCCTTGAGCTTCTCCGACTTTCGGAAGGGTTAGGGTTAGGGTTAGGGATGAAAGCACATAGGAGAAAGAGATATTCTTGAATAACTTTTTTTGTGAAGGTCGGAGAGACTTGCAAGTAGGCTCTACCCCCACTAAATGGGGTAGCGCGCATCGATCGGTACCATCCTTGAGCTTCTCCGACTTTCGGAAGGGTTAGGGTTAGGGTTAGGGATGAAAGCACATAGGAGAAAGAGATATTCTTGAATAACTTTTTTTGTGAAGGTCGGAGAGACTTGGAAAGTGGTTGCATCTGGACTAATTTGGGTCCTGCGGATCGATTGGTACCATCCCCGAGCTTGTACGACCTTCGGAAGAGGTCGACCGACGAAATTCCCCCAAATCTGAGGAGATATTCTTGAATAACTTTTTTTGTGAAGGTCGGAGAGACTTGCAAGTAGGCTCTACCCCCACTAAATGGGGTAGCGCGCATCGATCGGTACCATCCTTGAGCTTCTCCGACTTTCGGAAGGGTTAGGGTTAGGGTTAGGGATGAAAGCACATAGGAGAAAGAGATATTCTTGAATAACGTTTTTTGTGAAGGTCGGAGAGACTTGCAAGTAGGCTCTACCCCCACTAAATGGGGTAGCGCGCATCGATCGGTACCATCCTTGAGCTTCTCCGACTTTCGGAAGGGTTAGGGTTAGGGTTAGGGATGAAAGCACATAGGAGAAAGAGATATTCTTGAATAACTTTTTTTGTGAAGGTCGGAGAGACTTGCAAGTAGGCTCTACCCCCACTAAATGGGGTAGCGCGCATCGATCGGTACCATCCTTGAGCTTCTCCGACTTTCGGAAGGGTTAGGGTTAGGGTTAGGGATGAAAGCACATAGGAGAAAGAGATATTCTTGAATAACTTTTTTTGTGAAGGTCGGAGAGACTTGCAAGTAGGCTCTACCCCCACTAAATGGGGTAGCGCGCATCGATCGGTACCATCCTTGAGCTTCTCCGACTTTCGGAAGGGTTAGGGTTAGGGTTAGGGATGAAAGCACATAGGAGAAAGAGATATTCTTGAATAACTTTTTTTGTGAAGGTCGGAGAGACTTGGAAAGTGGTTGCATCTGGACTAATTTGGGTCCTGCGGATCGATTGGTACCATCCCCGAGCTTGTACGACCTTCGGAAGAGGTCGACCGACGAAATTCCCCCAAATCTGAGGAGATATTCTTGAATAACTTTTTTTGTGAATGTCGGAGAGACTTGCAAGTAGGCTCTACCCCCACTAAATGGGGTAGCGCGCATCGATCGGTACCATCCTTGAGCTTCTCCGACTTTCGGAAGGGTTAGGGTTAGGGTTAGGGATGAAAGCACATAGGAGAAAGAGATATTCTTGAATAACTTTTTTTGTGAAGGTCGGAGAGACTTGGAAAGTGGTTGCATCTGGACTAATTTGGGTCCTGCGGATCGATTGGTACCATCCCCGAGCTTGTACGACCTTCGGAAGAGGTCCACCGACGAAATTCCCCCAAATCTGAGGAGATATTCTTGAATAACTTTTTTTGTGAAGGTCGGAGAGACTTGCAAGTAGGCTCTACCCCCACTAAATGGGGTAGCGCGCATCGATCGGTACCATTCTTGAGCTTCTCCGACTTTCGGAAGGGTTAGGGTTAGGGTTAGGGATGAAAGCACATAGGAGAAAGAGATATTCTTGAATAACTTTTTTTGTGAAGGTCGGAGAGACTTGCAAGTAGGCTCTACCCCCACTAAATGGGGTAGCGCGCATCGATCGGTACCATCCTTGAGCTTCTCCGACTTTCGGAAGGGTTAGGGTTAGGGTTAGGGATGAAAGCACATAGGAGAAAGAGATATTCTTGAATAACTTTTTTTGTGAAGGTCGGAGAGACTTGGAAAGTGGTTGCATCTGGACTAATTTGGGTCCTGCGGATCGATTGGTACCATCCCCGAGCTTGTACGACCTTCGGAAGAGGTCGACCGACGAAATTCCCCCAAATCTGAGGAGATATTCTTGAATAACTTTTTTTGTGAAGGTCGGAGAGACTTGCAAGTAGGCTCTACCCCCACTAAATGGGGTAGCGCGCATCGATCGGTACCATCCTTGAGCTTCTCCGACTTTCGGAAGGGTTAGGGTTAGGGTTAGGGATGAAAGCACATAGGAGAAAGAGATATTCTTGAATAACTTTTTTTGTGAAGGTCGGAGAGACTTGCAAGTAGGCTCTACCCCCACTAAATGGGGTAGCGCTCATCGATCGGTACCATCCTTGAGCTTCTCCGACTTTCGGAAGGGTTAGGGTTAGGGTTAGGGCTGAAAGCACATAGGAGAAAGAGATATTCTTGAATAACTTTTTTTGTGAAGGTCGGAGAGACTTGCAAGTAGGCTCTACCCCCACTAAATGGGGTAGCGCGCATCGATCGGTACCATCCTTGAGCTTCTCCGACTTTCGGAAGGGTTAGGGTTAGGGTTAGGGATGAAAGCACATAGGAGAAAGAGATATTCTTGAATAACTTTTTTTGTGAAGGTCGGAGAGACTTGGAAAGTGGTTGCATCTGGACTAATTTGGGTCCTGCGGATCGATTGGTACCATCCCCGAGCTTGTACGACCTTCGGAAGAGGTCCACCGACGAAATTCCCCCAAATCTGAGGAGATATTCTTGAATAACTTTTTTTGTGAAGGTCGGAGAGACTTGCAAGTAGGCTCTACCCCCACTAAATGGGGTAGCGCGCATCGATCGGTACCATCCTTGAGCTTCTCCGACTTTCGGAAGGGTTAGGGTTAGGGTTAGGGATGAAAGCACATAGGAGAAAGAGATATTCTTGAATAACTTTTTTTGTGAAGGTCGGAGAGACTTGCAAGTAGGCTCTACCCCCACTAAATGGGGTAGCGCGCATCGATCGGTACCATCCTTGAGCTTCTCCGACTTTCGGAAGGGTTAGGGTTAGGGTTAGGGATGAAAGCACATAGGAGAAAGAGATATTCTTGAATAACTTTTTTTGTGAAGGTCGGAGAGACTTGCAAGTAGGCTCTACCCCCACTAAATGGGGTAGCGCGCATCGATCGGTACCATCCTTGAGCTTCTCCGACTTTCGGAAGGGTTAGGGTTAGGGTTAGGGATGAAAGCACATAGGAGAAAGAGATATTCTTGAATAACTTTTTTTGTGAAGGTCGGAGAGACTTGGAAAGTGCTTGCATCTGGACTAATTTGGGTCCTGCGGATCGATTGGTACCATCCCCGAGCTTGTACGACCTTCGGAAGAGGTCGACCGACGAAATTCCCCCAAATCTGAGGAGATATTCTTGAATAACTTTTTTTGTGAATGTCGGAGAGACTTGCAAGTAGGCTCTACCCCCACTAAATGGGGTAGCGCGCATCGATCGGTACCATCCTTGAGCTTCTCCGACTTTCGGAAGGGTTAGGGTTAGGGTTAGGGATGAAAGCACATAGGAGAAAGAGATATTCTTGAATAACGTTTTTTGTGAAGGTCGGAGAGACTTGCAAGTAGGCTCTACCCCCACTAAATGGGGTAGCGCGCATCGATCGGTACCATCCTTGAGCTTCTCCGACTTTCGGAAGGGTTAGGGTTAGGGTTAGGGATGAAAGCACATAGGAGAAAGAGATATTCTTGAATAACGTTTTTTGTGAAGGTCGGAGAGACTTGCAAGTAGGCTCTACCCCCACTAAATGGGGTAGCGCGCATCGATCGGTACCATCCTTGAGCTTCTCCGACTTTCGGAAGGGTTAGGGTTAGGGTTAGGGATGAAAGCACATAGGAGAAAGAGATATTCTTGAATAACTTTTTTTGTGAAGGTCGGAGAGACTTGGAAAGTGGTTGCATCTGGACTAATTTGGGTCCTGCGGATCGATTGGTACCATCCCCGAGCTTGTACGACCTTCGGAAGAGGTCCACCGACGAAATTCCCCCAAATCTGAGGAGATATTCTTGAATAACTTTTTTTGTGAAGGTCGGAGAGACTTGCAAGTAGGCTCTACCCCCACTAAATGGGGTAGCGCGCATCGATCGGTACCATCCTTGAGCTTCTCCGACTTTTGGAAGGGTTAGGGTTAGGGTTAGGGATGAAAGCACATAGGAGAAAGAGATATTCTTGAATAACTTTTTTTGTGAAGGTCGGAGAGACTTGCAAGTAGGCTCTACCCCCACTAAATGGGGTAGCGCGCATCGATCGGTACCATCCTTGAGCTTCTCCGACTTTCGGAAGGGTTAGGGTTAGGGTTAGGGATGAAAGCACATAGGAGAAAGAGATATTCTTGAATAACTTTTTTTGTGAAGGTCGGAGAGACTTGCAAGTAGGCTCTACCCCCACTAAATGGGGTAACGCGCATCGATCGGTACCATCCTTGAGCTTCTCCGACTTTCGGAAGGGTTAGGGTTAGGGTTAGGGATGAAAGCACATAGGAGAAAGAGATATTCTTGAATAACTTTTTTTGTGAAGGTCGGAGAGACTTGGAAAGTGGTTGCATCTGGACTAATTTGGGTCCTGCGGATCGATTGGTACCATCCCCGAGCTTGTACGACCTTCGGAAGAGGTCGACCGACGAAATTCCCCCAAATCTGAGGAGATATTCTTGAATAACTTTTTTTGTGAATGTCGGAGAGACTTGCAAGTAGGCTCTACCCCCACTAAATGGGGTAGCGCGCATCGATCGGTACCATCCTTGAGCTTCTCCGACTTTCGGAAGGGTTAGGGTTAGGGTTAGGGATGAAAGCACATAGGAGAAAGAGATATTCTTGAATAACGTTTTTTGTGAAGGTCGGAGAGACTTGCAAGTAGGCTCTACCCCCACTAAATGGGGTAGCGCGCATCGATCGGTACCATCTTTGAGCTTCTCCGACTTTCGGAAGGGTTAGGGTTAGGGATGAAAGCACATAGGAGAAAGAGATATTCTTGAATAACTTTTTTTGTGAAGGTCGGAGAGACTTGGAAAGTGGTTGCATCTGGACTAATTTGGGTCCTGCGGATCGATTGGTACCATCCCCGAGCTTGTACGACCTTCGGAAGAGGTCGACCGACGAAATTCCCCCAAATCTGAGGAGATATTCTTGAATAACTTTTTTTGTGAATGTCGGAGAGACTTGCAAGTAGGCTCTACCCCCACTAAATGGGGTAGCGCGCATCGATCAGTACCATCCTTGAGCTTCTCCGACTTTCGGAAGGGTTAGGGTTAGGGTTAGGGATGAAAGCACATAGGAGAAAGAGATATTCTTGAATAACGTTTTTTGTGAAGGTCGGAGAGACTTGCAAGTAGGCTCTACCCCCACTAAATGGGGTAGCGCGCATCGATCGGTACCATCCTTGAGCTTCTCCGACTTTCGGAAGGGTTAGGGTTAGGGTTAGGGATGAAAGCACATAGGAGAAAGAGATATTCTTGAATAACTTTTTTTGTGAAGGTCGGAGAGACTTGGAAAGTGGTTGCATCTGGACTAATTTGGGTCCTGCGGATCGATTGGTACCATCCCCGAGCTTGTACGACCTTCGGAAGAGGTCGACCGACGAAATTCCCCCAAATCTGAGGAGATATTCTTGAATAACTTTTTTTGTGAAGGTCGGAGAGACTTGCAAGTAGGCTCTACCCCCACTAAATGGGGTAGCACGCATCGATCGGTACCATCCTTGAGCTTCTCCGACTTTCGGAAGGGTTAGGGTTAGGGTTAGGGATGAAAGCACATAGGAGAAAGAGATATTCTTGAATAACGTTTTTTGTGAAGGTCGGAGAGACTTGCAAGTAGGCTCTACCCCCACTAAATGGGGTAGCGCGCATCGATCGGTACCATCCTTGAGCTTCTCCGACTTTCGGAAGGGTTAGGGTTAGGGATGAAAGCACATAGGAGAAAGAGATATTCTTGAATAACGTTTTTTGTGAAGGTCGGAGAGACTTGCAAGTAGGCTCTACCCCCACTAAATGGGGTAGCGCGCATCGATCGGTACCATCCTTGAGCTTCTCCGACTTTCGGAAGGGTTAGGGTTAGGGTTAGGGATGAAAGCACATAGGAGAAAGAGATATTCTTGAATAACGTTTTTTGTGAAGGTCGGAGAGACTTGCAAGTAGGCTCTACCCCCACTAAATGGGGTAGCGCGCATCGATCGGTACCATCCTTGAGCTTCTCCGACTTTCGGAAGGGTTAGGGTTAGGGTTAGGGATGAAAGCACATAGGAGAAAGAGATATTCTTGAATAACTTTTTTTGTGAAGGTCGGAGAGACTTGGAAAGTGGTTGCATCTGGACTAATTTGGGTCCTGCGGATCGATTGGTACCATCCCCGAGCTTGTACGACCTTCGGAAGAGGTCCACCGACGAAATTCCCCCAAATCTGAGGAGATATTCTTGAATAACTTTTTTTGTGAAGGTCGGAGAGACTTGCAAGTAGGCTCTACCCCCACTAAATGGGGTAGCGCGCATCGATCGGTACCATCCTTGAGCTTCTCCGACTTTCGGAAGGGTTAGGGTTAGGGTTAGGGATGAAAGCACATAGGAGAAAGAGATATTCTTGAATAACTTTTTTTGTGAAGGTCGGAGAGACTTGCAAGTAGGCTCTACCCCCACTAAATGGGGTAGCGCGCATCGATCGGTACCATCCTTGAGCTTCTCCGACTTTCGGAAGGGTTAGGGTTAGGGTTAGGGATGAAAGCACATAGGAGAAAGAGATATTCTTGAATAACTTTTTTTGTGAAGGTCGGAGAGACTTGCAAGTAGGCTCTACCCCCACTAAATGGGGTAACGCGCATCGATCGGTACCATCCTTGAGCTTCTCCGACTTTCGGAAGGGTTAGGGTTAGGGTTAGGGATGAAAGCACATAGGAGAAAGAGATATTCTTGAATAACTTTTTTTGTGAAGGTCGGAGAGACTTGGAAAGTGGTTGCATCTGGACTAATTTGGGTCCTGCGGATCGATTGGTACCATCCCCGAGCTTGTACGACCTTCGGAAGAGGTCGACCGACGAAATTCCCCCAAATCTGAGGAGATATTCTTGAATAACTTTTTTTGTGAATGTCGGAGAGACTTGCAAGTAGGCTCTACCCCCACTAAATGGGGTAGCGCGCATCGATCGGTACCATCCTTGAGCTTCTCCGACTTTCGGAAGGGTTAGGGTTAGGGTTAGGGATGAAAGCACATAGGAGAAAGAGATATTCTTGAATAACGTTTTTTGTGAAGGTCGGAGAGACTTGCAAGTAGGCTCTACCCCCACTAAATGGGGTAGCGCGCATCGATCGGTACCATCCTTGAGCTTCTCCGACTTTCGGAAGGGTTAGGGTTAGGGATGAAAGCACATAGGAGAAAGAGATATTCTTGAATAACTTTTTTTGTGAAGGTCGGAGAGACTTGGAAAGTGGTTGCATCTGGACTAATTTGGGTCCTGCGGATCGATTGGTACCATCCCCGAGCTTGTACGACCTTCGGAAGAGGTCGACCGACGAAATTCCCCCAAATCTGAGGAGATATTCTTGAATAACTTTTTTTGTGAATGTCGGAGAGACTTGCAAGTAGGCTCTACCCCCACTAAATGGGGTAGCGCGCATCGATCGGTACCATCCTTGAGCTTCTCCGACTTTCGGAAGGGTTAGGGTTAGGGTTAGGGATGAAAGCACATAGGAGAAAGAGATATTCTTGAATAACGTTTTTTGTGAAGGTCGGAGAGACTTGCAAGTAGGCTCTACCCCCACTAAATGGGGTAGCGCGCATCGATCGGTACCATCCTTGAGCTTCTCCGACTTTCGGAAGGGTTAGGGTTAGGGTTAGGGATGAAAGCACATAGGAGAAAGAGATATTCTTGAATAACTTTTTTTGTGAAGGTCGGAGAGACTTGGAAAGTGGTTGCATCTGGACTAATTTGGGTCCTGCGGATCGATTGGTACCATCCCCGAGCTTGTACGACCTTCGGAAGAGGTCGACCGACGAAATTCCCCCAAATCTGAGGAGATATTCTTGAATAACTTTTTTTGTGAAGGTCGGAGAGACTTGCAAGTAGGCTCTACCCCCACTAAATGGGGTAGCACGCATCGATCGGTACCATCCTTGAGCTTCTCCGACTTTCGGAAGGGTTAGGGTTAGGGTTAGGGATGAAAGCACATAGGAGAAAGAGATATTCTTGAATAACGTTTTTTGTGAAGGTCGGAGAGACTTGCAAGTAGGCTCTACCCCCACTAAATGGGGTAGCGCGCATCGATCGGTACCATCCTTGAGCTTCTCCGACTTTCGGAAGGGTTAGGGTTAGGGATGAAAGCACATAGGAGAAAGAGATATTCTTGAATAACTTTTTTTGTGAAGGTCGGAGAGACTTGGAAAGTGGTTGCATCTGGACTAATTTGGGTCCTGCGGATCGATTGGTACCATCCCCGAGCTTGTAAGACCTTCGGAAGAGGTCGACCGACGAAATTCCCCCAAATCTGAGGAGATATTCTTGAATAACTTTTTTTGTGAATGTCGGAGAGACTTGCAAGTAGGCTCTACCCCCACTAAATGGGGTAGCGCGCATCGATCGGTACCATCCTTGAGCTTCTCCGACTTTCGGAAGGGTTAGGGTTAGGGTTAGGGATGAAAGCACATAGGAGAAAGAGATATTCTTGAATAACGTTTTTTGTGAAGGTCGGAGAGACTTGCAAGTAGGCTCTACCCCCACTAAATGGGGTAGCGCGCATCGATCGGTACCATCCTTGAGCTTCTCCGACTTTCGGAAGGGTTAGGGTTAGGGTTAGGGATGAAAGCACATAGGAGAAAGAGATATTCTTGAATAACTTTTTTTGTGAAGGTCGGAGAGACTTGGAAAGTGGTTGCATCTGGACTAATTTGGGTCCTGCAGATCGATTGGTACCATCCCCGAGCTTGTACGACCTTCGGAAGAGGTCGACCGACGAAATTCCCCCAAATCTGAGGAGATATTCTTGAATAACTTTTTTTGTGAAGGTCGGAGAGACTTGCAAGTAGGCTCTACCCCCACTAAATGGGGTAGCGCGCATCGATCGGTACCATCTTTGAGCTTCTCCGACTTTCGGAAGGGTTAGGGTTAGGGTTAGGGATGAAAGCACATAGGAGAAAGAGATATTCTTGAATAACTTTTTTTGTGAAGGTCGGAGAGACTTGCAAGTAGGCTCTACCCCCACTAAATGGGGTAGCGCGCATCGATCGGTACCATCCTTGAGCTTCTCCGACTTTCGGAAGGGTTAGGGTTAGGGTTAGGGATGAAAGCACATAGGAGAAAGAGATATTCTTGAATAACTTTTTTTGTGAAGGTCGGAGAGACTTGGAAAGTGGTTGCATCTGGACTAATTTGGGTCCTGCAGATCGATTGGTACCATCCCCGAGCTTGTACGACCTTCGGAAGAGGTCGACCGACGAAATTCCCCCAAATCTGAGGAGATATTCTTGAATAACTTTTTTTGTGAAGGTCGGAGAGACTTGCAAGTAGGCTCTACCCCCACTAAATGGGGTAGCGCGCATCGATCGGTACCATCCTTGAGCTTCTCCGACTTTCGGAAGGGTTAGGGTTAGGGTTAGGGATGAAAGCACATAGGAGAAAGAGATATTCTTGAATAACTTTTTTTGTGAAGGTCGGAGAGACTTGGAAAGTGGTTGCATCTGGACTAATTTGGGTCCTGCGGATCGATTGGTACCATCCCCGAGCTTGTACGACCTTCGGAAGAGGTCGACCGACGAAATTCCCCCAAATCTGAGGAGATATTCTTGAATAACTTTTTTTGTGAAGGTCGGAGAGACTTGCAAGTAGGCTCTACCCCCACTAAATGGGGTAGCGCGCATCGATCGGTACCATTTTTGAGCTTCTCCGACTTTCGGAAGGGTTAGGGTTAGGGTTAGGGATGAAAGCACATAGGAGAAAGAGATATTCTTGAATAACTTTTTTTGTGAAGGTCGGAAAGACTTGCAAGTAGGCTCTACCCCCACTAAATGGGGTAGCGCGCATCGATCGGTACCATCCTTGAGCTTCTCCGACTTTCGGAAGGGTTAGGGTTAGGGTTAGGGATGAAAGCACATAGGAGAAAGAGATATTCTTGAATAACTTTTTTTGTGAAGGTCGGAGAGACTTGGAAAGTGGTTGCATCTGGACTAATTTGGGTCCTGCGGATCGATTGGTACCATCCCCGAGCTTGTACGACCTTCGGAAGAGGTCGACCGACGAAATTCCCCCAAATCTGAGGAGATATTCTTGAATAACTTTTTTTGTGAAGGTCGGAGAGACTTGCAAGTAGGCTCTACCCCCACTAAATGGGGTAGCGCGCATCGATCGGTACCATCCTTGAGCTTCTCCGACTTTCTGAAGGGTTAGGGTTAGGGTTAGGGATGAAAGCACATAGGAGAAAGAGATATTCTTGAATAACTTTTTTTGTGAAGGTCGGAGAGACTTGCAAGTAGGCTCTACCCCCACTAAATGGGGTAGCGCGCATCGATCGGTACCATCCTTGAGCTTCTCCGACTTTCGGAAGGGTTAGGGTTAGGGTTAGGGATGAAAGCACATAGGAGAAAGAGATATTCTTGAATAACTTTTTTTGTGAAGGTTGGAGAGACTTGCAAGTAGGCTCTACCCCCACTAAATGGGGTAGCGCGCATCGATCGGTACCATCCTTGAGCTTCTCCGACTTTCGGAAGGGTTAGGGTTAGGGTTAGGGATGAAAGCACATAGGAGAAAGAGATATTCTTGAATAACTTTTTTTGTGAAGGTCGGAGAGACTTGGAAAGTGGTTGCATCTGGACTAATTTGCGTCCTGCGGATCGATTGGTACCATCCCCGAGCTTGTACGACCTTCGGAAGAGGTCGACCGACGAAATTCCCCCAAATCTGAGGAGATATTCTTGAATAACCTTTTTTGTGAAGGTCGGAGAGACTTGCAAGTAGGCTCTACCCCCACTAAATGGGGTAGCGCGCATCTATCGGTACCATCCTTGAGCTTCTCCGACTTTCGGAAGGGTTAGGGTTAGGGTTAGGGATGAAAGCACATAGGAGAAAGAGATATTCTTGAATAACTTTTTTTGTGAAGGTCGGAGAGACTTGCAAGTAGGCTCTATCCCCACTAAATGGGGTAGCGCGCATCGATCGCTACCATCCTTGAGCTTCTCCGACTTTCGGAAGGGTTAGGGTTAGGGTTAGGGATGAAAGCACATAGGAGAAAGAGATATTCTTGAATAACTTTTTTTGTGAAGGTCGGAGAGACTTGCAAGTAGGCTCTACCCCCACTAAATGGGGTAGCGCGCATCGATCGGTACCATCCTTGAGCTTCTCCGACTTTCGGAAGGGTTAGGGTTAGGGTTAGGGATGAAAGCACATAGGAGAAAGAGATATTCTTGAATAACTTTTTTTGTGAAGGTCGGAGAGACTTGGAAAGTGGTTGCATCTGGACTAATTTGGGTCCTGCGGATCGATTGGTACCATCCCCGAGCTTGTACGACCTTCGGAAGAGGTCCACCGACGAAATTCCCCCAAATCTGAGGAGATATTCTTGAATAACTTTTTTTGTGAAGGTTGGAGAGACTTGCAAGTAGGCTCTACCCCCACTAAATGGGGTAGCGCGCATCGATCGGTACCATCCTTGAGCTTCTCCGACTTTCGGAAGGGTTAGGGTTAGGGTTAGGGATGAAAGCACATAGGAGAAAGAGATATTCTTGAATAACTTTTTTTGTGAAGGTCGGAGAGACTTGCAAGTAGGCTCTACCCCCACTAAATGGGGTAGCGCGCATCGATCGGTACCATCCTTGAGCTTCTCCGACTTTCGGAAGGGTTAGGGTTAGGGTTAGGGATGAAAGCACATAGGAGATAGAGATATTCTTGAATAACTTTTTTTGTGAAGGTCGGAGAGACTTGCAAGTAGGCTCTACCCCCACTAAATGGGGTAGCGCGCATCGATCGGTACCATCTTTGAGCTTCTCCGACTTTCGGAAGGGTTAGGGTTAGGGTTAGGGATGAAAGCACATAGGAGAAAGAGATATTCTTGAATAACTTTTTTTGTGAAGGTCGGAGAGACTTGGAAAGTGGTTGCATCTGGACTAATTTGGGTCCTGCGGATCGATTGGTACCATCCCCGAGCTTGTACGACCTTCGGAAGAGGTCGACCGACGAAATTCCCCCAAATCTGAGGAGATATTCTTGAATAACTTTTTTTGTGAATGTCGGAGAGACTTGCAAGTAGGCTCTACCCCCACTAAATGGGGTAGCACGCATCGATCGGTACCATCCTTGAGCTTCTCCGACTTTCGGAAGGGTTAGGGTTAGGGTTAGGGATGAAAGCACATAGGAGAAAGAGATATTCTTGAATAACGTTTTTTGTGAAGGTCGGAGAGACTTGCAAGTAGGCTCTACCCCCACTAAATGGGGTAGCGCGCATCGATCGGTACCATCCTTGAGCTTCTCCGACTTTCGGAAGGGTTAGGGTTAGGGATGAAAGCACATAGGAGAAAGAGATATTCTTGAATAACTTTTTTTGTGAAGGTCGGAGAGACTTGGAAAGTGGTTGCATCTGGACTAATTTGGGTCCTGCGGATCGATTGGTACCATCCCCGAGCTTGTACGACCTTCGGAAGAGGTCGACCGACGAAATTCCCCCAAATCTGAGGAGATATTCTTGAATAACTTTTTTTGTGAATGTCGGAGAGACTTGCAAGTAGGCTCTACCCCCACTAAATGGGGTAGCGCGCATCGATCGGTACCATCCTTGAGCTTCTCCGACTTTCGGAAGGGTTAGGGTTAGGGATGAAAGCACATAGGAGAAAGAGATATTCTTGAATAACGTTTTTTGTGAAGGTCGGAGAGACTTGCAAGTAGGCTCTACCCCCACTAAATGGGGTAGCGCGCATCGATCGGTACCATCCTTGAGCTTCTCCGACTTTCGGAAGGGTTAGGGTTAGGGTTAGGGATGAAAGCACATAGGAGAAAGAGATATTCTTGAATAACTTTTTTTGTGAAGGTCGGAGAGACTTGAAAAGTGGTTGCATCTGGACTAATTTGGGTCCTGCGGATCGATTGGTACCATCCCCGAGCTTGTACGACCTTCGGAAGAGGTCGACCGACGAAATTCCCCCAAATCTGAGGAGATATTCTTGAATAACTTTTTTTGTGAAGGTCGGAGAGACTTGCAAGTAGGCTCTACCCCCACTAAATGGGGTAGCGCGCATCGATCGGTACCATCTTTGAGCTTCTCCGACTTTCGGAAGGGTTAGGGTTAGGGTTAGGGATGAAAGCACATAGGAGAAAGAGATATTCTTGAATAACTTTTTTTGTGAAGGTCGGAGAGACTTGGCAAGTGGTTGCATCTGGACTAATTTGGGTCCTGCGGATCGATTGGTACCATCCCCGAGCTTGTACGACCTTCGGAAGAGGTCGACCGACGAAATTCCCCCAAATCTGAGGAGATATTCTTGAATAACTTTTTTTGTGAATGTCGGAGAGACTTGCAAGTAGGCTCTACCCCCACTAAATGGGGTAGCGCGCATCGATCGGTACCATCCTTGAGCTTCTCCGACTTTCGGAAGGGTTAGGGTTAGGGTTAGGGATGAAAGCACATAGGAGAAAGAGATATTCTTGAATAACGTTTTTTGTGAAGGTCGGAGAGACTTGCAAGTAGGCTCTACCCCCACTAAATGGGGTAGCGCGCATCGATCGGTACCATCCTTGAGCTTCTCCGACTTTCGGAAGGGTTAGGGTTAGGGTTAGGGATGAAAGCACATAGGAGAAAGAGATATTCTTGAATAACTTTTTTTGTGAAGGTCGGAGAGACTTGGAAAGTGGTTGCATCTGGACTAATTTGGGTCCTGCGGATCGATTGGTACCATCCCCGAGCTTGTACGACCTTCGGAAGAGGTCGACCGACGAAATTCCCCCAAATCTGAGGAGATATTCTTGAATAACTTTTTTTGTGAAGGTCGGAGAGACTTGCAAGTAGGCTCTACCCCCACTAAATGGGGTAGCGCGCATCGATCGGTACCATCCTTGAGCTTCTCCGACTTTCGGAAGGGTTAGGGTTAGGGTTAGGGATGAAAGCACATAGGAGAAAGAGATATTCTTGAATAACGTTTTTTGTGAAGGTCGGAGAGACTTGCAAGTAGGCTCTACCCCCACTAAATGGGGTAGCGCGCATCGATCGGTACCATCCTTGAGCTTCTCCGACTTTCGGAAGGGTTAGGGTTAGGGTTAGGGATGAAAGCACATAGGAGAAAGAGATATTCTTGAATAACGTTTTTTGTGAAGGTCGGAGAGACTTGCAAGTAGGCTCTACCCCCACTAAATGGGGTAGCGCGCATCGATCGGTACCATCCTTGAGCTTCTCCGACTTTCGGAAGGGTTAGGGTTAGGGTTAGGGATGAAAGCACATAGGAGAAAGAGATATTCTTGAATAACGTTTTTTGTGAAGGTCGGAGAGACTTGCAAGTAGGCTCTACCCCCACTAAATGGGGTAGCGCGCATCGATCGGTACCATCCTTGAGCTTCTCCGACTTTCGGAAGGGTTAGGGTTAGGGTTAGGGATGAAAGCACATAGGAGAAAGAGATATTCTTGAATAACTTTTTTTGTGAAGGTCGGAGAGACTTGCAAGTAGGCTCTACCCCCACTAAATGGGGTAGCGCGCATCGATCGGTACCATCCTTGAGCTTCTCCGACTTTCGGAAGGGTTAGGGTTAGGGTTAGGGATGAAAGCACATAGGAGAAAGAGATATTCTTGAATAACTTTTTTTGTGAAGGTCGGAGAGACTTGGAAAGTGGTTGCATCTGGACTAATTTGGGTCCTGCGGATCGATTGGTACCATCCCCGAGCTTGTACGACCTTCGGAAGAGGTCGACCGACGAAATTCCCCCAAATCTGAGGAGATATTCTTGAATAACTTTTTTTGTGAATGTCGGAGAGACTTGCAAGTAGGCTCTACCCCCACTAAATGGGGTAGCGCGCATCGATCGGTACCATCCTTGAGCTTCTCCGACTTTCGGAAGGGTTAGGGT
This sequence comes from Limanda limanda, assembly GCF_963576545.1. NCBI lineage: Eukaryota > Metazoa > Chordata > Actinopteri > Pleuronectiformes > Pleuronectidae > Limanda > Limanda limanda. Next base: position 393,473 of record NW_026870493.1, read on the forward strand.
TAGGGTTAGGGTTGAAAGCACATAGGAGAAAGAGATATTCTTGAATAACTTTTTTTGTGAAGGTCGGAGAGACTTGGAAAGTGGTTGCATCTGGACTAATTTGGGTCCTGCGGATCGATTGGTACCATCCCCGAGCTTGTACGACCTTCGGAAGAGGTCCACCGACGAAATTCCCCCAAATCTGAGGAGATATTCTTGAATAACTTTTTTTGTGAAGGTCGGAGAGACTTGCAAGTAGGCTCTACCCCCACTAAATGGGGTAGCGCGCATCGATCGGTACCATCCTTGAGCTTCTCCGACTTTCGGAAGGGTTAGGGTTAGGGTTAGGGATGAAAGCACATAGGAGAAAGAGATATTCTTGAATAACTTTTTTTGTGAAGGTCGGAGAGACTTGGAAAGTGGTTGCATCTGGACTAATTTGGGTCCTGCGGATCGATTGGTACCATCCCCGAGCTTGTACGACCTTCGGAAGAGGTCGACCGACGAAATTCCCCCAAATCTGAGGAGATATTCTTGAATAACTTTTTTTGTGAAGGTCGGAGAGACTTGCAAGTAGGCTCTACCCCCACTAAATGGGGTAGCGCGCATCGATCGGTACCATCCTTGAGCTTCTCCGACTTTCGGAAGGGTTAGGGTTAGGGATGAAAGCACATAGGAGAAAGAGATATTCTTGAATAACTTTTTTTGTGAAGGTCGGAGAGACTTGCAAGTAGGCTCTACCCCCACTAAATGGGGTAGCGCGCATCGATCACTACCATCATTGAGCTTCTCCGACTTTCGGAAGGGTTAGGGTTAGGGTTAGGGATGAAAGCACATAGGAGAAAGAGATATTCTTGAATAACTTTTTTTGTGAAGGTCGGAGAGACTTGCAAGTAGGCTCTACCCCCACTAAATGGGGTAGCGCGCATCGATCGGTACCATCCTTGAGCTTCTCCGACTTTCGGAAGGGTTAGGGTTAGGGTTAGGGATGAAAGCACATAGGAGAAAGAGATATTCTTGAATAACTTTTTTTGTGAAGGTCGGAGAGACTTGGAAAGTGGTTGCATCTGGACTAATTTGGGTCCTGCGGATCGATTGGTACCATCCCCGAGCTTGTACGACCTTCGGAAGAGGTCCACCGACGAAATTCCCCCAAATCTGAGGAGATATTCTTGAATAACTTTTTTTGTGAAGGTCGGAGAGACTTGCAAGTAGGCTCTACCCCCACTAAATGGGGTAGCGCGCATCGATCGGTACCATCCTTGAGCTTCTCCGACTTTCGGAAGGGTTAGGGTTAGGGTTAGGGATGAAAGCACATAGGAGAAAGAGATATTCTTGAATAACTTTTTTTGTGAAGGTCGGAGAGACTTGCAAGTAGGCTCTACCCCCACTAAATGGGGTAGCGCGCATCGATCGGTACCATCCTTGAGCTTCTCCGACTTTCGGAAGGGTTAGGGTTAGGGTTAGGGATGAAAGCACATAGGAGAAAGAGATATTCTTGAATAACTTTTTTTGTGAAGGTCGGAGAGACTTGCAAGTAGGCTCTACCCCCACTAAATGGGGTAGCGCGCATCGATCGGTACCATCCTTGAGCTTCTCCGACTTTCGGAAGGGTTAGGGTTAGGGTTAGGGATGAAAGCACATAGGAGAAAGAGATATTCTTGAATAACTTTTTTTGTGAAGGTCGGAGAGACTTGAAAAGTGGTTGCATCTGGACTAATTTGGGTCCTGCGGATCGATTGGTACCATCCCCGAGCTTGTACGACCTTCGGAAGAGGTCGACCGACGAAATTCCCCCAAATCTGAGGAGATATTCTTGAATAACTTTTTTTGTGAATGTCGGAGAGACTTGCAAGTAGGCTCTACCCCCACTAAATGGGGTAGCGCGCATCGATCGGTACCATCCTTGAGCTTCTCCGACTTTCGGAAGGGTTAGGGTTAGGGTTAGGGATGAAAGCACATAGGAGAAAGAGATATTCTTGAATAACGTTTTTTGTGAAGGTCGGAGAGACTTGCAAGTAGGCTCTACCCCCACTAAATGGGGTAGCGCGCATCGATCGGTACCATCCTTGAGCTTCTCCGACTTTCGGAAGGGTTAGGGTTAGGGATGAAAGCACATAGGAGAAAGAGATATTCTTGAATAACTTTTTTTGTGAAGGTCGGAGAGACTTGGAAAGTGGTTGCATCTGGACTAATTTGGGTCCTGCGGATCGATTGGTACCATCCCCGAGCTTGTACGACCTTCGGAAGAGGTCGACCGACGAAATTCCCCCAAATCTGAGGAGATATTCTTGAATAACTTTTTTTGTGAATGTCGGAGAGACTTGCAAGTAGGCTCTACCCCCACTAAATGGGGTAGCGCGCATCGATCGGTACCATCCTTGAGCTTCTCCGACTTTCGGAAGGGTTAGGGTTAGGGTTAGGGATGAAAGCACATAGGAGAAAGAGATATTCTTGAATAACGTTTTTTGTGAAGGTCGGAGAGACTTGCAAGTAGGCTCTACCCCCACTAAATGGGGTAGCGCGCATCGATCGGTACCATCCTTGAGCTTCTCCGACTTTCGGAAGGGTTAGGGTTAGGGTTAGGGATGAAAGCACATAGGAGAAAGAGATATTCTTGAATAACTTTTTTTGTGAAGGTCGGAGAGACTTGGAAAGTGGTTGCATCTGGACTAATTTGGGTCCTGCGGATCGATTGGTACCATCCCCGAGCTTGTACGACCTTCGGAAGAGGTCGACCGACGAAATTCCCCCAAATCTGAGGAGATATTCTTGAATAACTTTTTTTGTGAAGGTCGGAGAGACTTGCAAGTAGGCTCTACCCCCACTAAATGGGGTAGCGCGCATCGATCGGTACCATCTTTGAGCTTCTCCGACTTTCGGAAGGGTTAGGGTTAGGGTTAGGGATGAAAGCACATAGGAGAAAGAGATATTCTTGAATAACTTTTTTTGTGAAGGTCGGAGAGACTTGCAAGTAGGCTCTACCCCCACTAAATGGGGTAGCGCGCATCGATCGGTACCATCCTTGAGCTTCTCCGACTTTCGGAAGGGTTAGGGTTAGGGTTAGGGATGAAAGCACATAGGAGAAAGAGATATTCTTGAATAACTTTTTTTGTGAAGGTTGGAGAGACTTGCAAGTAGGCTCTACCCCCACTAAATGGGGTAGCGCGCATCGATCGGTACCATCCTTGAGCTTCTCCGACTTTCGGAAGGGTTAGGGTTAGGGTTAGGGATGAAAGCACATAGGAGAAAGAGATATTCTTGAATAACTTTTTTTGTGAAGGTCGGAGAGACTTGCAAGTAGGCTCTACCCCCACTAAATGGGGTTGCGCGCATCGATCGGTACCATCCTTGAGCTTCTCCGACTTTCGGAAGGGTTAGGGTTAGGGTTAGGGATGAAAGCACATAGGAGAAAGAGATATTCTTGAATAACTTTTTTTGTGAAGGTTGGAGAGACTTGCAAGTAGGCTCTACCCCCACTAAATGGGGTAGCGCGCATCGATCGGTACCATCCTTGAGCTTCTCCGACTTTCGGAAGGGTTAGGGTTAGGGTTAGGGATGAAAGCACATAGGAGAAAGAGATATTCTTGAATAACGTTTTTTGTGAAGGTCGGAGAGACTTGCAAGTAGGCTCTACCCCCACTAAATGGGGTAGCGCGCATCGATCGGTACCATCCTTGAGCTTCTCCGACTTTCGGAAGGGTTAGGGTTAGGGATGAAAGCACATAGGAGAAAGAGATATTCTTGAATAACTTTTTTTGTGAAGGTCGGAGAGACTTGCAAGTAGGCTCTACCCCCACTAAATGGGGTAGCGCGCATCGATCGGTACCATCCTTGAGCTTCTCCGACTTTCGGAAGGGTTAGGGTTAGGGTTAGGGATGAAAGCACATAGGAGAAAGAGATATTCTTGAATAACTTTTTTTGTGAAGGTCGGAGAGACTTGGAAAGTGGTTGCATCTGGACTAATTTGGGTCCTGCGGATCGATTGGTACCATCCCCGAGCTTGTACGACCTTCGGAAGAGGTCGACCGACGAAATTCCCCCAAATCTGAGGAGATATTCTTGAATAACTTTTTTTGTGAATGTCGGAGAGACTTGCAAGTAGGCTCTACCCCCACTAAATGGGGTAGCGCGCATCGATCGGTACCATCCTTGAGCTTCTCCGACTTTCGGAAGGGTTAGGGTTAGGGTTAGGGATGAAAGCACATAGGAGAAAGAGATATTCTTGAATAACGTTTTTTGTGAAGGTCGGAGAGACTTGCAAGTAGGCTCTACCCCCACTAAATGGGGTAGCGCGCATCGATCGGTACCATCCTTGAGCTTCTCCGACTTTCGGAAGGGTTAGGGTTAGGGTTAGGGATGAAAGCACATAGGAGAAAGAGATATTCTTGAATAACTTTTTTTGTGAAGGTCGGAGAGACTTGGAAAGTGGTTGCATCTGGACTAATTTGGGTCCTGCGGATCGATTGGTACCATCCCCGAGCTTGTACGACCTTCGGAAGAGGTCGACCGACGAAATTCCCCCAAATCTGAGGAGATATTCTTGAATAACTTTTTTTGTGAAGGTCGGAGAGACTTGCAAGTAGGCTCTACCCCCACTAAATGGGGTAGCGCGCATCGATCGGTACCATCTTTGAGCTTCTCCGACTTTCGGAAGGGTTAGGGTTAGGGTTAGGGATGAAAGCACATAGGAGAAAGAGATATTCTTGAATAACTTTTTTTGTGAAGGTCGGAGAGACTTGCAAGTAGGCTCTACCCCCACTAAATGGGGTAGCGCGCATCGATCGGTACCATCCTTGAGCTTCTCCGACTTTCGGAAGGGTTAGGGTTAGGGTTAGGGATGAAAGCACATAGGAGAAAGAGATATTCTTGAATAACTTTTTTTGTGAAGGTTGGAGAGACTTGCAAGTAGGCTCTACCCCCACTAAATGGGGTAGCGCGCATCGATCGGTACCATCCTTGAGCTTCTCCGACTTTCGGAAGGGTTAGGGTTAGGGTTAGGGATGAAAGCACATAGGAGAAAGAGATATTCTTGAATAACTTTTTTTGTGAAGGTCGGAGAGACTTGCAAGTAGGCTCTACCCCCACTAAATGGGGTTGCGCGCATCGATCGGTACCATCCTTGAGCTTCTCCGACTTTCGGAAGGGTTAGGGTTAGGGTTAGGGATGAAAGCACATAGGAGAAAGAGATATTCTTGAATAACTTTTTTTGTGAAGGTCGGAGAGACTTGGAAAGTGGTTGCATCTGGACTAATTTGGGTCCTGCGGATCGATTGGTACCATCCCCGAGCTTGTACGACCTTCGGAAGAGGTCGACCGACGAAATTCCCCCAAATCTGAGGAGATATTCTTGAATAACTTTTTTTGTGAAGGTCGGAGAGACTTGCAAGTAGGCTCTACCCCCACTAAATGGGGTAGCGCGCATCGATCGGTACCATCCTTGAGCTTCTCCGACTTTCGGAAGGGTTAGGGTTAGGGTTAGGGATGAAAGCACATAGGAGAAAGAGATATTCTTGAATAACTTTTTTTGTGAAGGTCGGAGAGACTTGCAAGTAGGCTCTACCCCCACTAAATGGGGTAGCGCGCATCGATCGGTACCATCCTTGAGCTTCTCCGACTTTCGGAAGGGTTAGGGTTAGGGTTAGGGATGAAAGCACATAGGAGAAAGAGATATTCTTGAATAACTTTTTTTGTGAAGGTCGGAGAGACTTGCAAGTAGGCTCTACCCCCACTTAATGGGGTAGCGCGCATCGATCGGTACCATCCTTGAGCTTCTCCGACTTTCGGAAGGGTTAGGGTTAGGGTTAGGGATGAAAGCACATAGGAGAAAGAGATATTCTTGAATAACTTTTTTTGTGAAGGTCGGAGAGACTTGGAAAGTGGTTGCATCTGGACTAATTTGGGTCCTGCGGATCGATTGGTACCATCCCCGAGCTTGTACGACCTTCGGAAGAGGTCGACCGACGAAATTCCCCCAAATCTGAGGAGATATTCTTGAATAACTTTTTTTGTGAAGGTCGGAGAGACTTGCAAGTAGGCTCTACCCCCACTAAATGGGGTAGCGCGCATCGATCGGTACCATCCTTGAGCTTCTCCGACTTTCGGAAGGGTTAGGGTTAGGGTTAGGGATGAAAGCACATAGGAGAAAGAGATATTCTTGAATAACTTTTTTTGTGAAGGTCGGAGAGACTTGCAAGTAGGCTCTACCCCCACTAAATGGGGTTGCGCGCATCGATCGGTACCATCCTTGAGCTTCTCCGACTTTCGGAAGGGTTAGGGTTAGGGTTAGGGATGAAAGCACATAGGAGAAAGAGATATTCTTGAATAACTTTTTTTGTGAAGGTCGGAGAGACTTGGAAAGTGGTTGCATCTGGACTAATTTGGGTCCTGCGGATCGATTGGTACCATCCCCGAGCTTGTACGACCTTCGGAAGAGGTCGACCGACGAAATTCCCCCAAATCTGAGGAGATATTCTTGAATAACTTTTTTTGTGAAGGTCGGAGAGACTTGCAAGTAGGCTCTACCCCCACTAAATGGGGTAGCGCGCATCGATCGGTACCATCCTTGAGCTTCTCCGACTTTCGGAAGGGTTAGGGTTAGGGTTAGGGATGAAAGCACATAGGAGAAAGAGATATTCTTGAATAACTTTTTTTGTGAAGGTCGGAGAGACTTGCAAGTAGGCTCTACCCCCACTAAATGGGGTAGCGCGCATCGATCGGTACCATCCTTGAGCTTCTCCGACTTTCGGAAGGGTTAGGGTTAGGGTTAGGGATGAAAGCACATAGGAGAAAGAGATATTCTTGAATAACTTTTTTTGTGAAGGTCGGAGAGACTTGCAAGTAGGCTCTACCCCCACTTAATGGGGTAGCGCGCATCGATCGGTACCATCCTTGAGCTTCTCCGACTTTCGGAAGGGTTAGGGTTAGGGTTAGGGATGAAAGCACATAGGAGAAAGAGATATTCTTGAATAACTTTTTTTGTGAAGGTCGGAGAGACTTGGAAAGTGGTTGCATCTGGACTAATTTGGGTCCTGCGGATCGATTGGTACCATCCCCGAGCTTGTACGACCTTCGGAAGAGGTCGACCGACGAAATTCCCCCAAATCTGAGGAGATATTCTTGAATAACTTTTTTTGTGAAGGTCGGAGAGACTTGCAAGTAGGCTCTACCCCCACTAAATGGGGTAGCGCGCATCGATCGGTACCATCCTTGAGCTTCTCCGACTTTCGGAAGGGTTAGGGTTAGGGTTAGGGATGAAAGCACATAGGAGAAAGAGATATTCTTGAATAACTTTTTTTGTGAAGGTTGGAGAGACTTGCAAGTAGGCTCTACCCCCACTAAATGGGGTAGCGCGCATCGATCGGTACCATCCTTGAGCTTCTCCGACTTTCGGAAGGGTTAGGGTTAGGGTTAGGGATGAAAGCACATAGGAGAAAGAGATATTCTTGAATAACTTTTTTTGTGAAGGTCGGAGAGACTTGCAAGTAGGCTCTACCCCCACTAAATGGGGTTGCGCGCATCGATCGGTACCATCCTTGAGCTTCTCCGACTTTCGGAAGGGTTAGGGTTAGGGTTAGGGATGAAAGCACATAGGAGAAAGAGATATTCTTGAATAACTTTTTTTGTGAAGGTCGGAGAGACTTGGAAAGTGGTTGCATCTGGACTAATTTGGGTCCTGCGGATCGATTGGTACCATCCCCGAGCTTGTACGACCTTCGGAAGAGGTCGACCGACGAAATTCCCCCAAATCTGAGGAGATATTCTTGAATAACTTTTTTTGTGAAGGTCGGAGAGACTTGCAAGTAGGCTCTACCCCCACTAAATGGGGTAGCGCGCATCGATCGGTACCATCCTTGAGCTTCTCCGACTTTCGGAAGGGTTAGGGTTAGGGTTAGGGATGAAAGCACATAGGAGAAAGAGATATTCTTGAATAACTTTTTTTGTGAAGGTCGGAGAGACTTGCAAGTAGGCTCTACCCCCACTAAATGGGGTAGCGCACATCGATCGGTACCATCCTTGAGCTTCTCCGACTTTCGGAAGGGTTAGGGTTAGGGTTAGGGATGAAAGCACATAGGAGAAAGAGATATTCTTGAATAACTTTTTTTGTGAAGGTCGGAGAGACTTGCAAGTAGGCTCTACCCCCACTTAATGGGGTAGCGCGCATCGATCGGTACCATCCTTGAGCTTCTCCGACTTTCGGAAGGGTTAGGGTTAGGGTTAGGGATGAAAGCACATAGGAGAAAGAGATATTCTTGAATAACTTTTTTTGTGAAGGTCGGAGAGACTTGGAAAGTGGTTGCATCTGGACTAATTTGGGTCCTGCGGATCGATTGGTACCATCCCCGAGCTTGTACGACCTTCGGAAGAGGTCGACCGACGAAATTCCCCCAAATCTGAGGAGATATTCTTGAATAACTTTTTTTGTGAAGGTCGGAGAGACTTGCAAGTAGGCTCTACCCCCACTAAATGGGGTAGCGCGCATCGATCGGTACCATCCTTGAGCTTCTCCGACTTTCGGAAGGGTTAGGGTTAGGGTTAGGGATGAAAGCACATAGGAGAAAGAGATATTCTTGAATAACTTTTTTTGTGAAGGTCGGAGAGACTTGCAAGTAGGCTCTACCCCCACTAAATGGGGTAGCGCGCATCGATCGGTACCATCCTTGAGCTTCTCCGACTTTCGGAAGGGTTAGGGTTAGGGTTAGGGATGAAAGCACATAGGAGAAAGAGATATTCTTGAATAACTTTTTTTGTGAAGGTCGGAGAGACTTGGAAAGTGGTTGCATCTGGACTAATTTGGGTCCTGCGGATCGATTGGTACCATCCCCGAGCTTGTACGACCTTCGGAAGAGGTCGACCGACGAAATTCCCCCAAATCTGAGGAGATATTCTTGAATAACTTTTTTTGTGAAGGTCGGAGAGACTTGCAAGTAGGCTCTACCCCCACTAAATGGGGTAGCGCGCATCGATCGATACCATCATTGAGCTTCTCCGACTTTCGGAAGGGTTAGGGTTAGGGTTAGGGATGAAAGCACATAGGAGAAAGAGATATTCTTGAATAACTTTTTTTGTGAAGGTCGGAGAGACTTGCAAGTAGGCTCTACCCCCACTAAATGGGGTAGCGCGCATCGATCGGTACCATCCTTGAGCTTCTCCGACTTTCGGAAGGGTTAGGGTTAGGGTTAGGGATGAAAGCACATAGGAGAAAGAGATATTCTTGAATAACTTTTTTTGTGAAGGTCGGAGAGACTTGCAAGTAGGCTCTACCCCCACTAAATGGGGTAGCGCGCATCGATCGATACCATCATTGAGCTTCTCCGACTTTCGGAAGGGTTAGGGTTAGGGTTAGGGATGAAAGCACATAGGAGAAAGAGATATTCTTGAATAACTTTTTTTGTGAAGGTCGGAGAGACTTGCAAGTAGGCTCTACCCCCACTAAATGGGGTTGCGCGCATCGATCGGTACCATCCTTGAGCTTCTCCGACTTTCGGAAGGGTTAGGGTTAGGGTTAGGGATGAAAGCACATAGGAGACAGAGATATTCTTGAATAACTTTTTTTGTGAAGGTCGGAGAGACTTGGAAAGTGGTTGCATCTGGACTAATTTGGGTCCTGCGGATCGATTGGTACCATCCCCGAGCTTGTACGACCTTCGGAAGAGGTCGACCGACGAAATTCCCCCAAATCTGAGGAGATATTCTTGAATAACTTTTTTTGTGAAGGTCGGAGAGACTTGCAAGTAGGCTCTACCCCCACTAAATGGGGTAGCGCGCATCGATCGGTACCATCCTTGAGCTTCTCCGACTTTCGGAAGGGTTAGGGTTAGGGTTAGGGATGAAAGCACATAGGAGAAAGAGATATTCTTGAATAACTTTTTTTGTGAAGGTCGGAGAGACTTGGAAAGTGGTTGCATCTGGACTAATTTGGGTCCTGCGGATCGATTGGTACCATCCCCGAGCTTGTACGACCTTCGGAAGAGGTCGACCGACGAAATTCCCCCAAATCTGAGGAGATATTCTTGAATAACTTTTTTTGTGAAGGTCGGAGAGACTTGCAAGTAGGCTCTACCCCCACTAAATGGGGTAGCGCGCATCGATCGGTACCGTCCTTGAGCTTCTCCGACTTTCGGAAGGGTTAGGGTTAGGGTTAGGGATGAAAGCACATAGGAGAAAGAGATATTCTTGAATAACTTTTTTTGTGAAGGTCGGAGAGACTTGCAAGTAGGCTCTACCCCCACTAAATGGGGTAGCGCGCATCGATCGGTACCATCCTTGAGCTTCTCCGACTTTCGGAAGGGTTAGGGTTAGGGTTAGGGATGAAAGCACATAGGAGAAAGAGATATTCTTGAATAACGTTTTTTGTGAAGGTCGGAGAGACTTGCAAGTAGGCTCTACCCCCACTAAATGGGGTAGCGCGCATCGATCGGTACCATCCTTGAGCTTCTCCGACTTTCGGAAGGGTTAGGGTTAGGGATGAAAGCACATAGGAGAAAGAGATATTCTTGAATAACTTTTTTTGTGAAGGTCGGAGAGACTTGGAAAGTGGTTGCATCTGGACTAATTTGGGTCCTGCGGATCGATTGGTACCATCCCCGAGCTTGTACGACCTTCGGAAGAGGTCGACCGACGAAATTCCCCCAAATCTGAGGAGATATTCTTGAATAACTTTTTTTGTGAATGTCGGAGAGACTTGCAAGTAGGCTCTACCCCCACTAAATGGGGTAGCGCGCATCGATCGGTACCATCCTTGAGCTTCTCCGACTTTCGGAAGGGTTAGGGTTAGGGTTAGGGATGAAAGCACATAGGAGAAAGAGATATTCTTGAATAACGTTTTTTGTGAAGGTCGGAGAGACTTGCAAGTAGGCTCTACCCCCACTAAATGGGGTAGCGCGCATCGATCGGTACCATCCTTGAGCTTCTCCGACTTTCGGAAGGGTTAGGGTTAGGGTTAGGGATGAAAGCACATAGGAGAAAGAGATATTCTTGAATAACTTTTTTTGTGAAGGTCGGAGAGACTTGGAAAGTGGTTGCATCTGGACTAATTTGGGTCCTGCGGATCGATTGGTACCATCCCCGAGCTTGTACGACCTTCGGAAGAGGTCGACCGACGAAATTCCCCCAAATCTGAGGAGATATTCTTGAATAACTTTTTTTGTGAAGGTCGGAGAGACTTGCAAGTAGGCTCTACCCCCACTAAATGGGGTAGCGCGCATCGATCGGTACCATCTTTGAGCTTCTCCGACTTTCGGAAGGGTTAGGGTTAGGGTTAGGGATGAAAGCACATAGGAGAAAGAGATATTCTTGAATAACTTTTTTTGTGAAGGTCGGAGAGACTTGCAAGTAGGCTCTACCCCCACTAAATGGGGTAGCGCGCATCGATCGGTACCATCCTTGAGCTTCTCCGACTTTCGGAAGGGTTAGGGTTAGGGTTAGGGATGAAAGCACATAGGAGAAAGAGATATTCTTGAATAACTTTTTTTGTGAAGGTCGGAGAGACTTGGAAAGTGGTTGCATCTGGACTAATTTGGGTCCTGCGGATCGATTGGTACCATCCCCGAGCTTGTACGACCTTCGGAAGAGGTCGACCGACGAAATTCCCCCAAATCTGAGGAGATATTCTTGAATAACTTTTTTTGTGAAGGTCGGAGAGACTTGCAAGTAGGCTCTACCCCCACTAAATGGGGTAGCGCGCATCGATCGGTACCATCCTTGAGCTTCTCCGACTTTCGGAAGGGTTAGGGTTAGGGTTAGGGATGAAAGCACATAGGAGAAAGAGATATTCTTGAATAACTTTTTTTGTGAAGGTCGGAGAGACTTGGAAAGTGGTTGCATCTGGACTAATTTGGGTCCTGCGGATCGATTGGTACCATCCCCGAGCTTGTACGACCTTCGGAAGAGGTCGACCGACGAAATTCCCCCAAATCTGAGGAGATATTCTTGAATAACTTTTTTTGTGAAGGTCGGAGAGACTTGCAAGTAGGCTCTACCCCCACTAAATGGGGTAGCGCGCATCGATCGGTACCATCCTTGAGCTTCTCCGACTTTCGGAAGGGTTAGGGTTAGGGTTAGGGATGAAAGCACATAGGAGAAAGAGATATTCTTGAATAACTTTTTTTGTGAAGGTCGGAGAGACTTGCAAGTAGGCTCTACCCCCACTAAATGGGGTAGCGCGCATCGATCGGTACCATCCTTGAGCTTCTCCGACTTTCGGAAGGGTTAGGGTTAGGGTTAGGGATGAAAGCACATAGGAGAAAGAGATATTCTTGAATAACTTTTTTTGTGAAGGTCGGAGAGACTTGGAAAGTGGTTGCATCTGGACTAATTTGGGTCCTGCGGATCGATTGGTACCATCCCCGAGCTTGTACGACCTTCGGAAGAGGTCGACCGACGAAATTCCCCCAAATCTGAGGAGATATTCTTGAATAACTTTTTTTGTGAATGTCGGAGAGACTTGCAAGTAGGCTCTACCCCCACTAAATGGGGTAGCGCGCATCGATCGGTACCATCCTTGAGCTTCTCCGACTTTCGGAAGGGTTAGGGTTAGGGTTAGGGATGAAAGCACATAGGAGAAAGAGATATTCTTGAATAACGTTTTTTGTGAAGGTCGGAGAGACTTGCAAGTAGGCTCTACCCCCACTAAATGGGGTAGCGCGCATCGATCGGTACCATCCTTGAGCTTCTCCGACTTTCGGAAGGGTTAGGGTTAGGGATGAAAGCACATAGGAGAAAGAGATATTCTTGAATAACTTTTTTTGTGAAGGTCGGAGAGACTTGCAAGTAGGCTCTACCCCCACTAAATGGGGTAGCGCGCATCGATCGGTACCATCCTTGAGCTTCTCCGACTTTCGGAAGGGTTAGGGTTAGGGTTAGGGATGAAAGCACATAGGAGAAAGAGATATTCTTGAATAACTTTTTTTGTGAAGGTCGGAGAGACTTGGAAAGTGGTTGCATCTGGACTAATTTGGGTCCTGCGGATCGATTGGTACCATCCCCGAGCTTGTACGACCTTCGGAAGAGGTCGACCGACGAAATTCCCCCAAATCTGAGGAGATATTCTTGAATAACTTTTTTTGTGAAGGTCGGAGAGACTTGCAAGTAGGCTCTACCCCCACTAAATGGGGTAGCGCGCATCGATCGGTACCATCCTTGAGCTTCTCCGACTTTCGGAAGGGTTAGGGTTAGGGTTAGGGATGAAAGCACATAGGAGAAAGAGATATTCTTGAATAACTTTTTTTGTGAAGGTCGGAGAGACTTGGAAAGTGGTTGCATCTGGACTAATTTGGGTCCTGCGGATCGATTGGTACCATCCCCGAGCTTGTACGACCTTCGGAAGAGGTCGACCGACGAAATTCCCCCAAATCTGAGGAGATATTCTTGAATAACTTTTTTTGTGAAGGTCGGAGAGACTTGCAAGTAGGCTCTACCCCCACTAAATGGGGTAGCGCGCATCGATCGGTACCATCCTTGAGCTTCTCCGACTTTCGGAAGGGTTAGGGTTAGGGTTAGGGATGAAAGCACATAGGAGAAAGAGATATTCTTGAATAACTTTTTTTGTGAAGGTCGGAGAGACTTGCAAGTAGGCTCTACCCCCACTAAATGGGGTAGCGCGCATCGATCGGTACCATCCTTGAGCTTCTCCGACTTTCGGAAGGGTTAGGGTTAGGGTTAGGGATGAAAGCACATAGGAGAAAGAGATATTCTTGAATAACTTTTTTTGTGAAGGTCGGAGAGACTTGGAAAGTGGTTGCATCTGGACTAATTTGGGTCCTGCGGATCGATTGGTACCATCCCCGAGCTTGTACGACCTTCGGAAGAGGTCGACCGACGAAATTCCCCCAAATCTGAGGAGATATTCTTGAATAACTTTTTTTGTGAATGTCGGAGAGACTTGCAAGTAGGCTCTACCCCCACTAAATGGGGTAGCGCGCATCGATCGGTACCATCCTTGAGCTTCTCCGACTTTCGGAAGGGTTAGGGTTAGGGTTAGGGATGAAAGCACATAGGAGAAAGAGATATTCTTGAATAACGTTTTTTGTGAAGGTCGGAGAGACTTGCAAGTAGGCTCTACCCCCACTAAATGGGGTAGCGCGCATCGATCGGTACCATCCTTGAGCTTCTCCGACTTTCGGAAGGGTTAGGGTTAGGGATGAAAGCACATAGGAGAAAGAGATATTCTTGAATAACTTTTTTTGTGAAGGTCGGAGAGACTTGAAAAGTGGTTGCATCTGGACTAATTTGGGTCCTGCGGATCGATTGGTACCATCCACGAGCTTGTACGACCTTCGGAAGAGGTCGACCGACGAAATTCCCCCAAATCTGAGGAGATATTCTTGAATAACTTTTTTTGTGAATGTCGGAGAGACTTGCAAGTAGGCTCTACCCCCACTAAATGGGGTAGCGCGCATCGATCGGTACCATCCTTGAGCTTCTCCGACTTTCGGAAGGGTTAGGGTTAGGGTTAGGGATGAAAGCACATAGGAGAAAGAGATATTCTTGAATAACGTTTTTTGTGAAGGTCGGAGAGACTTGCAAGTAGGCTCTATCCCCACTAAATGGGGTAGCGCGCATCGATCGGTACCATCCTTGAGCTTCTCCGACTTTCGGAAGGGTTAGGGTTAGGGTTAGGGATGAAAGCACATAGGAGAAAGAGATATTCTTGAATAACTTTTTTTGTGAAGGTCGGAGAGACTTGGAAAGTGGTTGCATCTGGACTAATTTGGGTCCTGCGGATCGATTGGTACCATCCCCGAGCTTGTACGACCTTCGGAAGAGGTCGACCGACGAAATTCCCCCAAATCTGAGGAGATATTCTTGAATAACTTTTTTTGTGAAGGTCGGAGAGACTTGCAAGTAGGCTCTACCCCCACTAAATGGGGTAGCGCGCATCGATCGGTACCATCCTTGAGCTTCTCCGACTTTCGGAAGGGTTAGGGTTAGGGTTAGGGATGAAAGCACATAGGAGAAAGAGATATTCTTGAATAACGTTTTTTGTGAAGGTCGGAGAGACTTGCAAGTAGGCTCTACCCCCACTAAATGGGGTAGCGCGCATCGATCGGTACCATCCTTGAGCTTCTCCGACTTTCGGAAGGGTTAGGGTTAGGGTTAGGGATGAAAGCACATAGGAGAAAGAGATATTCTTGAATAACGTTTTTTGTGAAGGTCGGAGAGACTTGCAAGTAGGCTCTACCCCCACTAAATGGGGTAGCGCGCATCGATCGGTACCATCCTTGAGCTTCTCCGACTTTCGGAAGGGTTAGGGTTAGGGTTAGGGATGAAAGCACATAGGAGAAAGAGATATTCTTGAATAACGTTTTTTGTGAAGGTCGGAGAGACTTGCAAGTAGGCTCTACCCCCACTAAATGGGGTAGCGCGCATCGATCGGTACCATCCTTGAGCTTCTCCGACTTTCGGAAGGGTTAGGGTTAGGGTTAGGGATGAAAGCACATAGGAGAAAGAGATATTCTTGAATAACTTTTTTTGTGAAGGTCGGAGAGACTTGCAAGTAGGCTCTACCCCCACTAAATGGGGTAGCGCGCATCGATCGGTACCATCCTTGAGCTTCTCCGACTTTCGGAAGGGTTAGGGTTAGGGTTAGGGATGAAAGCACATAGGAGAAAGAGATATTCTTGAATAACTTTTTTTGTGAAGGTCGGAGAGACTTGGAAAGTGGTTGCATCTGGACTAATTTGGGTCCTGCGGATCGATTGGTACCATCCCCGAGCTTGTACGACCTTCGGAAGAGGTCGACCGACGAAATTCCCCCAAATCTGAGGAGATATTCTTGAATAACTTTTTTTGTGAATGTCGGAGAGACTTGCAAGTAGGCTCTACCCCCACTAAATGGGGTAGCGCGCATCGATCAGTACCATCCTTGAGCTTCTCCGACTTTCGGAAGGGTTAGGGTTAGGGTTAGGGTTGAAAGCACATAGGAGAAAGAGATATTCTTGAATAACTTTTTTTGTGAAGGTCGGAGAGACTTGGAAAGTGGTTGCATCTGGACTAATTTGGGTCCTGCGGATCGATTGGTACCATCCCCGAGCTTGTACGACCTTCGGAAGAGGTCCACCGACGAAATTCCCCCAAATCTGAGGAGATATTCTTGAATAACTTTTTTTGTGAAGGTCGGAGAGACTTGCAAGTAGGCTCTACCCCCACTAAATGGGGTAGCGCGCATCGATCGGTACCATCCTTGAGCTTCTCCGACTTTCGGAAGGGTTAGGGTTAGGGATGAAAGCACATAGGAGAAAGAGATATTCTTGAATAACTTTTTTTGTGAAGGTCGGAGAGACTTGCAAGTAGGCTCTACCCCCACTAAATGGGGTAGCGCGCATCGATCGCTACCATCATTGAGCTTCTCCGACTTTCGGAAGGGTTAGGGTTAGGGTTAGGGATGAAAGCACATAGGAGAAAGAGATATTCTTGAATAACTTTTTTTGTGAAGGTCGGAGAGACTTGCAAGTAGGCTCTACCCCCACTAAATGGGGTAGCGCGCATCGATCGGTACCATCCTTGAGCTTCTCCGACTTTCGGAAGGGTTAGGGTTAGGGTTAGGGATGAAAGCACATAGGAGAAAGAGATATTCTTGAATAACTTTTTTTGTGAAGGTCGGAGAGACTTGGAAAGTGGTTGCATCTGGACTAATTTGGGTCCTGCGGATCGATTGGTACCATCCCCGAGCTTGTACGACCTTCGGAAGAGGTCCACCGACGAAATTCCCCCAAATCTGAGGAGATATTCTTGAATAACTTTTTTTGTGAAGGTCGGAGAGACTTGCAAGTAGGCTCTACCCCCACTAAATGGGGTAGCGCGCATCGATCGGTACCATCCTTGAGCTTCTCCGACTTTCGGAAGGGTTAGGGTTAGGGTTAGGGATGAAAGCACATAGGAGAAAGAGATATTCTTGAATAACTTTTTTTGTGAAGGTCGGAGAGACTTGCAAGTAGGCTCTACCCCCACTAAATGGGGTAGCGCGCATCGATCGGTACCATCCTTGAGCTTCTCCGACTTTCGGAAGGGTTAGGGTTAGGGTTAGGGATGAAAGCACATAGGAGAAAGAGATATTCTTGAATAACTTTTTTTGTGAAGGTCGGAGAGACTTGCAAGTAGGCTCTACCCCCACTAAATGGGGTAGCGCGCATCGATCGGTACCATCCTTGAGCTTCTCCGACTTTCGGAAGGGTTAGGGTTAGGGTTAGGGATGAAAGCACATAGGAGAAAGAGATATTCTTGAATAACTTTTTTTGTGAAGGTCGGAGAGACTTGGAAAGTGGTTGCATCTGGACTAATTTGGGTCCTGCGGATCGATTGGTACCATCCCCGAGCTTGTACGACCTTCGGAAGAGGTCGACCGACGAAATTCCCCCAAATCTGAGGAGATATTCTTGAATAACTTTTTTTGTGAATGTCGGAGAGACTTGCAAGTAGGCTCTACCCCCACTAAATGGGGTAGCGCGCATCGATCGGTACCACCCTTGAGCTTCTCCGACTTTCGGAAGGGTTAGGGTTAGGGTTAGGGATGAAAGCACATAGGAGAAAGAGATATTCTTGAATAACGTTTTTTGTGAAGGTCGGAGAGACTTGCAAGTAGGCTCTACCCCCACTAAATGGGGTAGCGCGCATCGATCGGTACCATCCTTGAGCTTCTCCGACTTTCGGAAGGGTTAGGGTTAGGGATGAAAGCACATAGGAGAAAGAGATATTCTTGAATAACTTTTTTTGTGAAGGTCGGAGAGACTTGGAAAGTGGTTGCATCTGGACTAATTTGGGTCCTGCGGATCGATTGGTACCATCCCCGAGCTTGTACGACCTTCGGAAGAGGTCGACCGACGAAATTCCCCCAAATCTGAGGAGATATTCTTGAATAACTTTTTTTGTGAATGTCGGAGAGACTTGCAAGTAGGCTCTACCCCCACTAAATGGGGTAGCGCGCATCGATCGGTACCATCCTTGAGCTTCTCCGACTTTCGGAAGGGTTAGGGTTAGGGTTAGGGATGAAAGCACATAGGAGAAAGAGATATTCTTGAATAACGTTTTTTGTGAAGGTCGGAGAGACTTGCAAGTAGGCTCTACCCCCACTAAATGGGGTAGCGCGCATCGATCGGTACCATCCTTGAGCTTCTCCGACTTTCGGAAGGGTTAGGGTTAGGGTTAGGGATGAAAGCACATAGGAGAAAGAGATATTCTTGAATAACTTTTTTTGTGAAGGTCGGAGAGACTTGGAAAGTGGTTGCATCTGGACTAATTTGGGTCCTGCGGATCGATTGGTACCATCCCCGAGCTTGTACGACCTTCGGAAGAGGTCGACCGACGAAATTCCCCCAAATCTGAGGAGATATTCTTGAATAACTTTTTTTGTGAAGGTCGGAGAGACTTGCAAGTAGGCTCTACCCCCACTAAATGGGGTAGCGCGCATCGATCGGTACCATCTTTGAGCTTCTCCGACTTTCGGAAGGGTTAGGGTTAGGGTTAGGGATGAAAGCACATAGGAGAAAGAGATATTCTTGAATAACTTTTTTTGTGAAGGTCGGAGAGACTTGCAAGTAGGCTCTACCCCCACTAAATGGGGTAGCGCGCATCGATCGGTACCATCCTTGAGCTTCTCCGACTTTCGGAAGGGTTAGGGTTAGGGTTAGGGATGAAAGCACATAGGAGAAAGAGATATTCTTGAATAACTTTTTTTGTGAAGGTCGGAGAGACTTGGAAAGTGGTTGCATCTGGACTAATTTGGGTCCTGCGGATCGATTGGTACCATCCCCGAGCTTGTACGACCTTCGGAAGAGGTCGACCGACGAAATTCCCCCAAATCTGAGGAGATATTCTTGAATAACTTTTTTTGTGAATGTCGGAGAGACTTGCAAGTAGGCTCTACCCCCACTAAATGGGGTAGCGCGCATCGATCGGTACCATCCTTGAGCTTCTCCGACTTTCGGAAGGGTTAGGGTTAGGGTTAGGGATGAAAGCACATAGGAGAAAGAGATATTCTTGAATAACGTTTTTTGTGAAGGTCGGAGAGACTTGCAAGTAGGCTCTACCCCCACTAAATGGGGTAGCGCGCATCGATCGGTACCATCCTTGAGCTTCTCCGACTTTCGGAAGGGTTAGGGTTAGGGATGAAAGCACATAGGAGAAAGAGATATTCTTGAATAACTTTTTTTGTGAAGGTCGGAGAGACTTGGAAAGTGGTTGCATCTGGACTAATTTGGGTCCTGCGGATCGATTGGTACCATCCCCGAGCTTGTACGACCTTCGGAAGAGGTCGACCGACGAAATTCCCCCAAATCTGAGGAGATATTCTTGAATAACTTTTTTTGTGAATGTCGGAGAGACTTGCAAGTAGGCTCTACCCCCACTAAATGGGGTAGCGCGCATCGATCGGTACCATCCTTGAGCTTCTCCGACTTTCGGAAGGGTTAGGGTTAGGGTTAGGGATGAAAGCACATAGGAGAAAGAGATATTCTTGAATAACGTTTTTTGTGAAGGTCGGAGAGACTTGCAAGTAGGCTCTACCCCCACTAAATGGGGTAGCGCGCATCGATCGGTACCATCCTTGAGCTTCTCCGACTTTCGGAAGGGTTAGGGTTAGGGTTAGGGATGAAAGCACATAGGAGAAAGAGATATTCTTGAATAACTTTTTTTGTGAAGGTCGGAGAGACTTGGAAAGTGGTTGCATCTGGACTAATTTGGGTCCTGCGGATCGATTGGTACCATCCCCAAGCTTGTACGACCTTCGGAAGAGGTCGACCGACGAAATTCCCCCAAATCTGAGGAGATATTCTTGAATAACTTTTTTTGTGAAGGTCGGAGAGACTTGCAAGTAGGCTCTACCCCCACTAAATGGGGTAGCGCGCATCGATCGGTACCATCTTTGAGCTTCTCCGACTTTCGGAAGGGTTAGGGTTAGGGTTAGGGATGAAAGCACATAGGAGAAAGAGATATTCTTGAATAACTTTTTTTGTGAAGGTCGGAGAGACTTGCAAGTAGGCTCTACCCCCACTAAATGGGGTAGCGCGCATCGATCGGTACCATCCTTGAGCTTCTCCGACTTTCGGAAGGGTTAGGGTTAGGGTTAGGGATGAAAGCACATAGGAGAAAGAGATATTCTTGAATAACTTTTTTTGTGAAGGTCGGAGAGACTTGGAAAGTGGTTGCATCTGGACTAATTTGGGTCCTGCGGATCGATTGGTACCATCCCCGAGCTTGTACGACCTTCGGAAGAGGTCGACCGACGAAATTCCCCCAAATCTGAGGAGATATTCTTGAATAACTTTTTTTGTGAAGGTCGGAGAGACTTGCAAGTAGGCTGTACCCCCACTAAATAAGGTAGCGCGCATCGATCGGTACCATCCTTGAGCTTCTCCGACTTTCGGAAGGGTTAGGGTTAGGGTTAGGGATGAAAGCACATAGGAGAAAGAGATATTCTTGAATAACTTTTTTTGTGAAGGTCGGAGAGACTTGCAAGTAGGCTCTACCCCCACTAAATGGGGTAGCGCGCATCGATCGGTACCATCCTTGAGCTTCTCCGACTTTCGGAAGGGTTAGGGTTAGGGTTAGGGATGAAAGCACATAGGAGAAAGAGATATTCTTGAATAACTTTTTTTGTGAAGGTCGGAGAGACTTGGAAAGTGGTTGCATCTGTACTAATTTGGGTCCTGCGGATCGATTGGTACCATCCCCGAGCTTGTACGACCTTCGGAAGAGGTCGACCGACGAAATTCCCCCAAATCTGAGGAGATATTCTTGAATAACTTTTTTTATGAATGTCGGAGAGACTTGCAAGTAGGCTCTACCCCCACTAAATGGGGTAGCGCGCATCGATCGGTACCATCCTTGAGCTTCTCCGACTTTCGGAAGGGTTAGGGTTAGGGTTAGGGTTGAAAGCACATAGGAGAAAGAGATATTCTTGAATAACTTTTTTTGTGAAGGTCGGAGAGACTTGGAAAGTGGTTGCATCTGGACTAATTTGGGTCCTGCGGATCGATTGGTACCATCCCCGAGCTTGTACGACCTTCGGAAGAGGTCCACCGACGAAATTCCCCCAAATCTGAGGAGATATTCTTGAATAACTTTTTTTGTGAAGGTCGGAGAGACTTGCAAGTAGGCTCTACCCCCACTAAATGGGGTAGCGCGCATCGATCGGTACCATCCTTGAGCTTCTCCGACTTTCGGAAGGGTTAGGGTTAGGGTTAGGGATGAAAGCACATAGGAGAAAGAGATATTCTTGAATAACGTTTTTTGTGAAGGTCGGAGAGACTTGCAAGTAGGCTCTACCCCCACTAAATGGGGTAGCGCGCATCGATCGGTACCATCCTTGAGCTTCTCCGACTTTCGGAAGGGTTAGGGTTAGGGATGAAAGCACATAGGAGAAAGAGATATTCTTGAATAACTTTTTTTGTGAAGGTCGGAGAGACTTGAAAAGTGGTTGCATCTGGACTAATTTGGGTCCTGCGGATCGATTGGTACCATCCCCGAGCTTGTACGACCTTCGGAAGAGGTCGACCGACGAAATTCCCCCAAATCTGAGGAGATATTCTTGAATAACTTTTTTTGTGAATGTCGGAGAGACTTGCAAGTAGGCTCTACCCCCACTAAATGGGGTAGCGCGCATCGATCGGTACCATCCTTGAGCTTCTCCGACTTTCGGAAGGGTTAGGGTTAGGGTTAGGGATGAAAGCACATAGGAGAAAGTGATATTCTTGAATAACGTTTTTTGTGAAGGTCGGAGAGACTTGCAAGTAGGCTCTACCCCCACTAAATGGGGTAGCGCGCATCGATCGGTACCATCCTTGAGCTTCTCCGACTTTCGGAAGGGTTAGGGTTAGGGTTAGGGATGAAAGCACATAGGAGAAAGAGATATTCTTGAATAACTTTTTTTGTGAAGGTCGGAGAGACTTGGAAAGTGGTTGCATCTGGACTAATTTGGGTCCTGCGGATCGATTGGTACCATCCCCGAGCTTGTACGACCTTCGGAAGAGGTCGACCGACGAAATTCCCCCAAATCTGAGGAGATATTCTTGAATAACTTTTTTTGTGAAGGTCGGAGAGACTTGCAAGTAGGCTCTACCCCCACTAAATGGGGTAGCGCGCATCGATCGGTACCATCTTTGAGCTTCTCCGACTTTCGGAAGGGTTAGGGTTAGGGTTAGGGATGAAAGCACATAGGAGAAAGAGATATTCTTGAATAACTTTTTTTGTGAAGGTCGGAGAGACTTGCAAGTAGGCTCTACCCCCACTAAATGGGGTAGCGCGCATCGATCGGTACCATCCTTGAGCTTCTCCGACTTTCGGAAGGGTTAGGGTTAGGGTTAGGGATGAAAGCACATAGGAGAAAGAGATATTCTTGAATAACTTTTTTTGTGAAGGTCGGAGAGACTTGGAAAGTGGTTGCATCTGGACTAATTTGGGTCCTGCGGATCGATTGGTACCATCCCCGAGCTTGTACGACCTTCGGAAGAGGTCGACCGACGAAATTCCCCCAAATCTGAGGAGATATTCTTGAATAACTTTTTTTGTGAAGGTCGGAGAGACTTGCAAGTAGGCTGTACCCCCACTAAATAAGGTAGCGCGCATCGATCGGTACCATCCTTGAGCTTCTCCGACTTTCGGAAGGGTTAGGGTTAGGGTTAGGGATGAAAGCACATAGGAGAAAGAGATATTCTTGAATAACTTTTTTTGTGAAGGTCGGAGAGACTTGCAAGTAGGCTCTACCCCCACTAAATGGGGTAGCGCGCATCGATCGGTACCATCCTTGAGCTTCTCCGACTTTCGGAAGGGTTAGGGTTAGGGTTAGGGATGAAAGCACATAGGAGAAAGAGATATTCTTGAATAACTTTTTTTGTGAAGGTCGGAGAGACTTGGAAAGTGGTTGCATCTGTACTAATTTGGGTCCTGCGGATCGATTGGTACCATCCCCGAGCTTGTACGACCTTCGGAAGAGGTCGACCGACGAAATTCCCCCAAATCTGAGGAGATATTCTTGAATAACTTTTTTTATGAATGTCGGAGAGACTTGCAAGTAGGCTCTACCCCCACTAAATGGGGTAGCGCGCATCGATCGGTACCATCCTTGAGCTTCTCCGACTTTCGGAAGGGTTAGGGTTAGGGTTAGGGTTGAAAGCACATAGGAGAAAGAGATATTCTTGAATAACTTTTTTTGTGAAGGTCGGAGAGACTTGGAAAGTGGTTGCATCTGGACTAATTTGGGTCCTGCGGATCGATTGGTACCATCCCCGAGCTTGTACGACCTTCGGAAGAGGTCCACCGACGAAATTCCCCCAAATCTGAGGAGATATTCTTGAATAACTTTTTTTGTGAAGGTCGGAGAGACTTGCAAGTAGGCTCTACCCCCACTAAATGGGGTAGCGCGCATCGATCGGTACCATCCTTGAGCTTCTCCGACTTTCGGAAGGGTTAGGGTTAGGGTTAGGGATGAAAGCACATAGGAGAAAGAGATATTCTTGAATAACTTTTTTTGTGAAGGTCGGAGAGACTTGGAAAGTGGTTGCATCTGGACTAATTTGGGTCCTGCAGATCGATTGGTACCATCCCCGAGCTTGTACGACCTTCGGAAGAGGTCCACCGACGAAATTCCCCCAAATCTGAGGAGATATTCTTGAATAACTTTTTTTGTGAAGGTCGGAGAGACTTGCAAGTAGGCTCTACCCCCACTAAATGGGGTAGCGCGCATCGATCGGTACCATCCTTGAGCTTCTCCGACTTTCGGAAGGGTTAGGGTTAGGGTTTGGGATGAAAGCACATAGGAGAAAGAGATATTCTTGAATAACTTTTTTTGTGAAGGTCGGAGAGACTTGCAAGTAGGCTCTACCCCCACTAAATGGGGTAGCGCGCATCGATCGGTACCATCCTTGAGCTTCTCCGACTTTCGGAAGGGTTAGGGTTAGGGTTAGGGATGAAAGCACATAGGAGAAAGAGATATTCTTGAATAACTTTTTTTGTGAAGGTCGGAGAGACTTGCAAGTAGGCTCTACCCCCACTAAATGGGGTAGCGCGCATCGATCGGTACCATCCTTGAGCTTCTCCGACTTTCGGAAGGGTTAGGGTTAGGGTTAGGGATGAAAGCACATAGGAGAAAGAGATATTCTTGAATAACTTTTTTTGTGAAGGTCGGAGAGACTTGGAAAGTGGTTGCATCTGGACTAATTTGGGTCCTGCGGATCGATTGGTACCATCCCCGAGCTTGTACGACCTTCGGAAGAGGTCGACCGACGAAATTCCCCCAAATCTGAGGAGATATTCTTGAATAACTTTTTTTGTGAATGTCGGAGAGACTTGCAAGTAGGCTCTACCCCCACTAAATGGGGTAGCGCGCATCGATCGGTACCATCCTTGAGCTTCTCCGACTTTCGGAAGGGTTAGGGTTAGGGTTAGGGATGAAAGCACATAGGAGAAAGAGATATTCTTGAATAACGTTTTTTGTGAAGGTCGGAGAGACTTGCAAGTAGGCTCTACCCCCACTAAATGGGGTAGCGCGCATCGATCGGTACCATCCTTGAGCTTCTCCGACTTTCGGAAGGGTTAGGGTTAGGGATGAAAGCACATAGGAGAAAGAGATATTCTTGAATAACTTTTTTTGTGAAGGTCGGAGAGACTTGAAAAGTGGTTGCATCTGGACTAATTTGGGTCCTGCGGATCGATTGGTACCATCCCCGAGCTTGTACGACCTTCGGAAGAGGTCGACCGACGAAATTCCCCCAAATCTGAGGAGATATTCTTGAATAACTTTTTTTGTGAATGTCGGAGAGACTTGCAAGTAGGCTCTACCCCCACTAAATGGGGTAGCGCGCATCGATCGGTACCATCCTTGAGCTTCTCCGACTTTCGGAAGGGTTAGGGTTAGGGTTAGGGATGAAAGCACATAGGAGAAAGAGATATTCTTGAATAACGTTTTTTGTGAAGGTCGGAGAGACTTGCAAGTAGGCTCTATCCCCACTAAATGGGGTAGCGCGCATCGATCGGTACCATCCTTGAGCTTCTCCGACTTTCGGAAGGGTTAGGGTTAGGGTTAGGGATGAAAGCACATAGGAGAAAGAGATATTCTTGAATAACTTTTTTTGTGAAGGTCGGAGAGACTTGGAAAGTGGTTGCATCTGGACTAATTTGGGTCCTGCGGATCGATTGGTACCATCCCCGAGCTTGTACGACCTTCGGAAGAGGTCGACCGACGAAATTCCCCCAAATCTGAGGAGATATTCTTGAATAACTTTTTTTTTGAAGGTCGGAGAGACTTGCAAGTAGGCTCTACCCCCACTAAATGGGGTAGCGCGCATCGATCGGTACCATCCTTGAGCTTCTCCGACTTTCGGAAGGGTTAGGGTTAGGGATGAAAGCACATAGGAGAAAGAGATATTCTTGAATAACTTTTTTTGTGAAGGTCGGAGAGACTTGCAAGTAGGCTCTACCCCCACTAAATGGGGTAGCGCGCATCGATCGGTACCATCCTTGAGCTTCTCCGACTTTTGGAAGGGTTAGGGTTAGGGTTAGGGATGAAAGCACATAGGAGAAAGAGATATTCTTGAATAACTTTTTTTGTGAAGGTCGGAGAGACTTGCAAGTAGGCTCTACCCCCACTAAATGGGGTAGCGCGCATCGATCGGTACCATCCTTGAGCTTCTCCGACTTTCGGAAGGGTTAGGGTTAGGGTTAGGGATGAAAGCACATAGGAGAAAGAGATATTCTTGAATAACTTTTTTTTTGAAGGTCGGAGAGACTTGCAAGTAGGCTCTACCCCCACTAAATGGGGTAGCGCGCATCGATCGGTACCATCCTTGAGCTTCTCCGACTTTCGGAAGGGTTAGGGTTAGGGTTAGGGATGAAAGCACATAGGAGAAAGAGATATTCTTGAATAACTTTTTTTGTGAAGGTCGGAGAGACTTGCAAGTAGGCTCTACCCCCACTAAATGGGGTAGCGCGCATCGATCGGTACCATCCTTGAGCTTCTCCGACTTTCGGAAGGGTTAGGGTTAGGGATGAAAGCACATAGGAGAAAGAGATATTCTTGAATAACTTTTTTTGTGAAGGTCGGAGAGACTTGGAAAGTGGTTGCATCTGGACTAATTTGGGTCCTGCGGATCGATTGGTACCATCCCCGAGCTTGTACGACCTTCGGAAGAGGTCGACCGACGAAATTCCCCCAAATCTGAGGAGATATTCTTGAATAACTTTTTTTGTGAATGTCGGAGAGACTTGCAAGTAGGCTCTACCCCCACTAAATGGGGTAGCGCGCATCGATCGGTACCATCCTTGAGCTTCTCCGACTTTCGGAAGGGTTAGGGTTAGGGTTAGGGATGAAAGCACATAGGAGAAAGAGATATTCTTGAATAACTTTTTTTGTGAAGGTCGGAGAGACTTGCAAGTAGGCTCTACCCCCACTAAATGGGGTAGCGCGCATCGATCGGTACCATCCTTGAGCTTCTACGACTTTCGGAAGGGTTAGGGTTAGGGTTAGGGATGAAAGCACATAGGAGAAAGAGATATTCTTGAATAACGTTTTTTGTGAAGGTCGGAGAGACTTGCAAGTAGGCTCTACCCCCACTAAATGGGGTAGCGCGCATCGATCGGTACCATCCTTGAGCTTCTCCGACTTTCGGAAGGGTTAGGGTTAGGGTTAGGGATGAAAGCACATAGGAGAAAGAGATATTCTTGAATAACTTTTTTTGTGAAGGTCGGAGAGACTTGCAAGTAGGCTCTACCCCCACTAAATGGGGTAGCGCGCATCGATCGGTACCATCCTTGAGCTTCTCCGACTTTCGGAAGGGTTAGGGTTAGGGTTAGGGATGAAAGCACATAGGAGAAAGAGATATTCTTGAATAACGTTTTTTGTGAAGGTCGGAGAGACTTGGAAAGTGGTTGCATCTGGACTAATTTGGGTCCTGCGGATCGATTGGTACCATCCCCGAGCTTGTACGACCTTCGGAAGAGGTCGACCGACGAAATTCCCCCAAATCTGAGGAGATATTCTTGAATAACTTTTTTTGTGAATGTCGGAGAGACTTGCAAGTAGGCTCTACCCCCACTAAATGGGGTAGCGCGCATCGATCGGTACCATCCTTGAGCTTCTCCGACTTTCGGAAGGGTTAGGGTTAGGGTTAGGGATGAAAGCACATAGGAGAAAGAGATATTCTTGAATAACTTTTTTTGTGAAGGTCGGAGAGACTTGCAAGTAGGCTCTACCCCCACTAAATGGGGTAGCGCGCATCGATCGGTACCATCCTTGAGCTTCTACGACTTTCGGAAGGGTTAGGGTTAGGGTTAGGGATGAAAGCACATAGGAGAAAGAGATATTCTTGAATAACGTTTTTTGTGAAGGTCGGAGAGACTTGCAAGTAGGCTCTACCCCCACTAAATGGGGTAGCGCGCATCGATCGGTACCATCCTTGAGCTTCTCCGACTTTCGGAAGGGTTAGGGTTAGGGTTAGGGATGAAAGCACATAGGAGAAAGAGATATTCTTGAATAACTTTTTTTGTGAAGGTCGGAGAGACTTGGAAAGTGGTTGCATCTGGACTAATTTGGGTCCTGCGGATCGATTGGTACCATCCCCGAGCTTGTACGACCTTCGGAAGAGGTCGACCGACGAAATTCCCCCAAATCTGAGGAGATATTCTTGAATAACTTTTTTTGTGAAGGTCGGAGAGACTTGCAAGTAGGCTCTACCCCCACTAAATGGGGTAGCGCGCATCGATCGGTACCATCTTTGAGCTTCTCCGACTTTCGGAAGGGTTAGGGTTAGGGTTAGGGATGAAAGCACATAGGAGAAAGAGATATTCTTGAATAACTTTTTTTGTGAAGGTCGGAGAGACTTGCAAGTAGGCTCTACCCCCACTAAATGGGGTAGCGCGCATCGATCGGTACCATCCTTGAGCTTCTCCGACTTTCGGAAGGGTTAGGGTTAGGGTTAGGGATGAAAGCACATAGGAGAAAGAGATATTCTTGAATAACTTTTTTTGTGAAGGTCGGAGAGACTTGGAAAGTGGTTGCATCTGGACTAATTTGGGTCCTGCGGATCGATTGGTACCATCCCCGAGCTTGTACGACCTTCGGAAGAGGTCGACCGACGAAATTCCCCCAAATCTGAGGAGATATTCTTGAATAACTTTTTTTTTGAAGGTCGGAGAGACTTGCAAGTAGGCTCTACCCCCACTAAATGGGGTAGCGCGCATCGATCGGTACCATCCTTGAGCTTCTCCGACTTTCGGAAGGGTTAGGGTTAGGGATGAAAGCACATAGGAGAAAGAGATATTCTTGAATAACTTTTTTTGTGAAGGTCGGAGAGACTTGCAAGTAGGCTCTACCCCCACTAAATGGGGTAGCGCGCATCGATCGGTACCATCCTTGAGCTTCTCCGACTTTTGGAAGGGTTAGGGTTAGGGTTAGGGATGAAAGCACATAGGAGAAAGAGATATTCTTGAATAACTTTTTTTGTGAAGGTCGGAGAGACTTGCAAGTAGGCTCTACCCCCACTAAATGGGGTAACGCGCATCGATCGGTACCATCCTTGAGCTTCTCCGACTTTCGGAAGGGTTAGGGTTAGGGTTAGGGATGAAAGCACATAGGAGAAAGAGATATTCTTGAATAACTTTTTTTTTGAAGGTCGGAGAGACTTGCAAGTAGGCTCTACCCCCACTAAATGGGGTAGCGCGCATCGATCGGTACCATCCTTGAGCTTCTCCGACTTTCGGAAGGGTTAGGGTTAGGGATGAAAGCACATAGGAGAAAGAGATATTCTTGAATAACTTTTTTTGTGAAGGTCGGAGAGACTTGGAAAGTGGTTGCATCTGGACTAATTTGGGTCCTGCGGATCGATTGGTACCATCCCCGAGCTTGTACGACCTTCGGAAGAGGTCGACCGACGAAATTCCCCCAAATCTGAGGAGATATTCTTGAATAACTTTTTTTTTGAAGGTCGGAGAGACTTGCAAGTAGGCTCTACCCCCACTAAATGGGGTAGCGCGCATCGATCGGTACCATCCTTGAGCTTCTCCGACTTTCGGAAGGGTTAGGGTTAGGGATGAAAGCACATAGGAGAAAGAGATATTCTTGAATAACTTTTTTTGTGAAGGTCGGAGAGACTTGCAAGTAGGCTCTACCCCCACTAAATGGGGTAGCGCGCATCGATCGGTACCATCCTTGAGCTTCTCCGACTTTTGGAAGGGTTAGGGTTAGGGTTAGGGATGAAAGCACATAGGAGAAAGAGATATTCTTGAATAACTTTTTTTGTGAAGGTCGGAGAGACTTGCAAGTAGGCTCTACCCCCACTAAATGGGGTAACGCGCATCGATCGGTACCATCCTTGAGCTTCTCCGACTTTCGGAAGGGTTAGGGTTAGGGTTAGGGATGAAAGCACATAGGAGAAAGAGATATTCTTGAATAACTTTTTTTTTGAAGGTCGGAGAGACTTGCAAGTAGGCTCTACCCCCACTAAATGGGGTAGCGCGCATCGATCGGTACCATCCTTGAGCTTCTCCGACTTTCGGAAGGGTTAGGGTTAGGGTTAGGGATGAAAGCACATAGGAGAAAGAGATATTCTTGAATAACTTTTTTTGTGAAGGTCGGAGAGACTTGCAAGTAGGCTCTACCCCCACTAAATGGGGTAGCGCGCATCGATCGGTACCATCCTTGAGCTTCTCCGACTTTCGGAAGGGTTAGGGTTAGGGTTAGGGATGAAAGCACATAGGAGAAAGAGATATTCTTGAATAACGTTTTTTGTGAAGGTCGGAGAGACTTGGAAAGTGGTTGCATCTGGACTAATTTGGGTCCTGCAGATCGATTGGTACCATCCCCGAGCTTGTACGACCTTCGGAAGAGGTCGACCGACGAAATTCCCCCAAATCTGAGGAGATATTCTTGAATAACTTTTTTTGTGAAGGTCGGAGAGACTTGCAAGTAGGCTGTACCCCCACTAAATGGGGTTGCGCGCATCGATCGGTACCATCCTTGAGCTTCTCCGACTTTCGGAAGGGTTAGGGTTAGGGATGAAAGCACATAGGAGAAAGAGATATTCTTGAATAACGTTTTTTGTGAAGGTCGGAGAGACTTGCAAGTAGGCTCTACCCCCACTAAATGGGGTAGCGCGCATCGATCGGTACCATCCTTGAGCTTCTCCGACTTTCGGAAGGGTTAGGGTTAGGGTTAGGGATGAAAGCACATAGGAGAAAGAGATATTCTTGAATAACTTTTTTTGTGAAGGTCGGAGAGACTTGGAAAGTGGTTGCATCTGGACTAATTTGGGTCCTGCGGATCGATTGGTACCATCCCCGAGCTTGTACGACCTTCGGAAGAGGTCGACCGACGAAATTCCCCCAAATCTGAGGAGATATTCTTGAATAACTTTTTTTGTGAAGGTCGGAGAGACTTGCAAGTAGGCTCTACCCCCACTAAATGGGGTAGCGCGCATCGATCGGTACCATCTTTGAGCTTCTCCGACTTTCGGAAGGGTTAGGGTTAGGGTTAGGGATGAAAGCACATAGGAGAAAGAGATATTCTTGAATAACTTTTTTTGTGAAGGTCGGAGAGACTTGCAAGTAGGCTCTACCCCCACTAAATGGGGTAGCGCGCATCGATCGGTACCATCCTTGAGCTTCTCCGACTTTCGGAAGGGTTAGGGTTAGGGTTAGGGATGAAAGCACATAGGAGAAAGAGATATTCTTGAATAACTTTTTTTGTGAAGGTCGGAGAGACTTGGAAAGTGGTTGCATCTGGACTAATTTGGGTCCTGCGGATCGATTGGTACCATCCCCGAGCTTGTACGACCTTCGGAAGAGGTCGACCGACGAAATTCCCCCAAATCTGAGGAGATATTCTTGAATAACTTTTTTTTTGAAGGTCGGAGAGACTTGCAAGTAGGCTCTACCCCCACTAAATGGGGTAGCGCGCATCGATCGGTACCATCCTTGAGCTTCTCCGACTTTCGGAAGGGTTAGGGTTAGGGATGAAAGCACATAGGAGAAAGAGATATTCTTGAATAACTTTTTTTGTGAAGGTCGGAGAGACTTGCAAGTAGGCTCTACCCCCACTAAATGGGGTAGCGCGCATCGATCGGTACCATCCTTGAGCTTCTCCGACTTTTGGAAGGGTTAGGGTTAGGGTTAGGGATGAAAGCACATAGGAGAAAGAGATATTCTTGAATAACTTTTTTTGTGAAGGTCGGAGAGACTTGCAAGTAGGCTCTACCCCCACTAAATGGGGTAACGCGCATCGATCGGTACCATCCTTGAGCTTCTCCGACTTTCGGAAGGGTTAGGGTTAGGGTTAGGGATGAAAGCACATAGGAGAAAGAGATATTCTTGAATAACTTTTTTTTTGAAGGTCGGAGAGACTTGCAAGTAGGCTCTACCCCCACTAAATGGGGTTGCGCGCATCGATCGGTACCATCCTTGAGCTTCTCCGACTTTCGGAAGGGTTAGGGTTAGGGATGAAAGCACATAGGAGAAAGAGATATTCTTGAATAACTTTTTTTGTGAAGGTCGGAGAGACTTGGAAAGTGGTTGCATCTGGACTAATTTGGGTCCTGCGGATCGATTGGTACCATCCCCGAGCTTGTACGACCTTCGGAAGAGGTCGACCGACGAAATTCCCCCAAATCTGAGGAGATATTCTTGAATAACTTTTTTTTTGAAGGTCGGAGAGACTTGCAAGTAGGCTCTACCCCCACTAAATGGGGTAGCGCGCATCGATCGGTACCATCCTTGAGCTTCTCCGACTTTCGGAAGGGTTAGGGTTAGGGATGAAAGCACATAGGAGAAAGAGATATTCTTGAATAACTTTTTTTGTGAAGGTCGGAGAGACTTGCAAGTAGGCTCTACCCCCACTAAATGGGGTAGCGCGCATCGATCGGTACCATCCTTGAGCTTCTCCGACTTTTGGAAGGGTTAGGGTTAGGGTTAGGGATGAAAGCACATAGGAGAAAGAGATATTCTTGAATAACTTTTTTTGTGAAGGTCGGAGAGACTTGCAAGTAGGCTCTACCCCCACTAAATGGGGTAACGCGCATCGATCGGTACCATCCTTGAGCTTCTCCGACTTTCGGAAGGGTTAGGGTTAGGGTTAGGGATGAAAGCACATAGGAGAAAGAGATATTCTTGAATAACTTTTTTTTTGAAGGTCGGAGAGACTTGCAAGTAGGCTCTACCCCCACTAAATGGGGTAGCGCGCATCGATCGGTACCATCCTTGAGCTTCTCCGACTTTCGGAAGGGTTAGGGTTAGGGTTAGGGATGAAAGCACATAGGAGAAAGAGATATTCTTGAATAACTTTTTTTGTGAAGGTCGGAGAGACTTGCAAGTAGGCTCTACCCCCACTAAATGGGGTAGCGCGCATCGATCGGTACCATCCTTGAGCTTCTCCGACTTTCGGAAGGGTTAGGGTTAGGGTTAGGGATGAAAGCACATAGGAGAAAGAGATATTCTTGAATAACGTTTTTTGTGAAGGTCGGAGAGACTTGGAAAGTGGTTGCATCTGGACTAATTTGGGTCCTGCAGATCGATTGGTACCATCCCCGAGCTTGTACGACCTTCGGAAGAGGTCGACCGACGAAATTCCCCCAAATCTGAGGAGATATTCTTGAATAACTTTTTTTGTGAAGGTCGGAGAGACTTGCAAGTAGGCTGTACCCCCACTAAATGGGGTTGCGCGCATCGATCGGTACCATCCTTGAGCTTCTCCGACTTTCGGAAGGGTTAGGGTTAGGGATGAAAGCACATAGGAGAAAGAGATATTCTTGAATAACGTTTTTTGTGAAGGTCGGAGAGACTTGCAAGTAGGCTCTACCCCCACTAAATGGGGTAGCGCGCATCGATCGGTACCATCCTTGAGCTTCTCCGACTTTCGGAAGGGTTAGGGTTAGGGTTAGGGATGAAAGCACATAGGAGAAAGAGATATTCTTGAATAACTTTTTTTGTGAAGGTCGGAGAGACTTGGAAAGTGGTTGCATCTGGACTAATTTGGGTCCTGCGGATCGATTGGTACCATCCCCGAGCTTGTACGACCTTCGGAAGAGGTCGACCGACGAAATTCCCCCAAATCTGAGGAGATATTCTTGAATAACTTTTTTTGTGAAGGTCGGAGAGACTTGCAAGTAGGCTCTACCCCCACTAAATGGGGTAGCGCGCATCGATCGGTACCATCCTTGAGCTTCTCCGACTTTCGGAAGGGTTAGGGTTAGGGTTAGGGATGAAAGCACATAGGAGAAAGAGATATTCTTGAATAACTTTTTTTGTGAAGGTCGGAGAGACTTGCAAGTAGGCTCTACCCCCACTAAATGGGGTAGCGCGCATCGATCGGTACCATCCTTGAGCTTCTCCGACTTTCGGAAGGGTTAGGGTTAGGGATGAAAGCACATAGGAGAAAGAGATATTCTTGAATAACTTTTTTTGTGAAGGTCGGAGAGACTTGGAAAGTGGTTGCATCTGGACTAATTTGGGTCCTGCGGATCGATTGGTACCATCCCCGAGCTTGTACGACCTTCGGAAGAGGTCGACCGACGAAATTCCCCCAAATCTGAGGAGATATTCTTGAATAACGTTTTTTGTGAAGGTCGGAGAGACTTGCAAGTAGGCTCTACCCCCACTAAATGGGGTAGCGCGCATCGATCGGTACCATCCTTGAGCTTCTCCGACTTTCGGAAGGGTTAGGGTTAGGGTTAGGGATGAAAGCACATAGGAGAAAGAGATATTCTTGAATAACGTTTTTTGTGAAGGTCGGAGAGACTTGCAAGTAGGCTCTACCCCCACTAAATGGGGTAGCGCGCATCGATCGGTACCATCCTTGAGCTTCTCCGACTTTCGGAAGGGTTAGGGTTAGGGTTAGGGATGAAAGCACATAGGAGAAAGAGATATTCTTGAATAACTTTTTTTGTGAAGGTCGGAGAGACTTGGAAAGTGGTTGCATCTGGACTAATTTGGGTCCTGCGGATCGATTGGTACCATCCCCGAGCTTGTACGACCTTCGGAAGAGGTCGACCGACGAAATTCCCCCAAATCTGAGGAGATATTCTTGAATAACTTTTTTTGTGAAGGTCGGAGAGACTTGCAAGTAGGCTCTACCCCCACTAAATGGGGTAGCGCGCATCGATCGGTACCATCCTTGAGCTTCTCCGACTTTCGGAAGGGTTAGGGTTAGGGTTAGGGATGAAAGCACATAGGAGAAAGAGATATTCTTGAATAACGTTTTTTGTGAAGGTCGGAGAGACTTGCAAGTAGGCTCTACCCCCACTAAATGGGGTAGCGCGCATCGATCGGTACCATCCTTGAGCTTCTCCGACTTTCGGAAGGGTTAGGGTTAGGGTTAGGGATGAAAGCACATAGGAGAAAGAGATATTCTTGAATAACTTTTTTTGTGAAGGTCGGAGAGACTTGGTAAGTGGTTGCATCTGGACTAATTTGGGTCCTGCAGATCGATTGGTACCATCCCCGAGCTTGTACGACCTTCGGAAGAGGTCGACCGACGAAATTCCCCCAAATCTGAGGAGATATTCTTGAATAACTTTTTTTGTGAATGTCGGAGAGACTTGCAAGTAGGCTCTACCCCCACTAAATGGGGTAGCGCGCATCGATCGGTACCATCCTTGAGCTTCTCCGACTTTCGGAAGGGTTAGGGTTAGGGTTAGGGATGAAAGCACATAGGAGAAAGAGATATTCTTGAATAACGTTTTTTGTGAAGGTCGGAGAGACTTGCAAGTAGGCTCTACCCCCACTAAATGGGGTAGCGCGCATCGATCGGTACCATCCTTGAGCTTCTCCGACTTTCGGAAGGGTTAGGGTTAGGGTTAGGGATGAAAGCACATAGGAGAAAGAGATATTCTTGAATAACTTTTTTTGTGAAGGTCGGAGAGACTTGGAAAGTGGTTGCATCTGGACTAATTTGGGTCCTGCGGATCGATTGGTACCATCCCCGAGCTTGTACGACCTTCGGAAGAGGTCGACCGACGAAATTCCCCCAAATCTGAGGAGATATTCTTGAATAACTTTTTTTGTGAAGGTCGGAGAGACTTGCAAGTAGGCTCTACCCCCACTAAATGGGGTAGCGCGCATCGATCGGTACCATCCTTGAGCTTCTCCGACTTTCGGAAGGGTTAGGGTTAGGGTTAGGGATGAAAGCACATAGGAGAAAGAGATATTCTTGAATAACTTTTTTTGTGAAGGTCGGAGAGACTTGCAAGTAGGCTTTACCCCCACTAAATGGGGTAGCGCGCATCGATCGGTACCATCCTTGAGCTTCTCCGACTTTCGGAAGGGTTAGGGTTAGGGTTAGGGATGAAAGCACATAGGAGAAAGAGATATTCTTGAATAACTTTTTTTGTGAAGGTCGGAGAGACTTGGAAAGTGGTTGCATCTGGACTAATTTGGGTCCTGCGGATCGATTGGTACCATCCCCGAGCTTGTACGACCTTCGGAAGAGGTCGACCGACGAAATTCCCCCAAATCTGAGGAGATATTCTTGAATAACTTTTTTTGTGAAGGTCGGAGAGACTTGCAAGTAGGCTCTACCCCCACTAAATGGGGTAGCGCGCATCGATCGGTACCATCCTTGAGCTTCTCCGACTTTCGGAAGGGTTAGGGTTAGGGTTAGGGATGAAAGCACATAGGAGAAAGAGATATTCTTGAATAACGTTTTTTGTGAAGGTCGGAGAGACTTGCAAGTAGGCTCTACCCCCACTAAATGGGGTAGCGCGCATCGATCGGTACCATCCTTGAGCTTCTCCGACTTTCGGAAGGGTTAGGGTTAGGGTTAGGGATGAAAGCACATAGGAGAAAGAGATATTCTTGAATAACTTTTTTTGTGAAGGTCGGAGAGACTTGAAAAGTGGTTGCATCTGGACTAATTTGGGTCCTGCGGATCGATTGGTACCATCCCCGAGCTTGTACGACCTTCGGAAGAGGTCGACCGACGAAATTCCCCCAAATCTGAGGAGATATTCTTGAATAACTTTTTTGTGAAGGTCGGAGAGACTTGCAAGTAGGCTCTACCCCCACTAAATGGGGTAGCGCGCATCGATCGGTACCATCCTTGAGCTTCTCCGACTTTCGGAAGGGTTAGGGTTAGGGTTAGGGATGAAAGCACATAGGAGAAAGAGATATTCTTGAATAACTTTTTTTGTGAAGGTCGGAGAGACTTGCAAGTAGGCTCTACCCCCACTAAATGGGGTAGCGCGCATCGATCGGTACCATCCTTGAGCTTCTCCGACTTTCGGAAGGGTTAGGGTTAGGGTTAGGGATGAAAGCACATAGGAGAAAGAGATATTCTTGAATAACTTTTTTTGTGAAGGTCGGAGAGACTTGGAAAGTGGTTGCATCTGGACTAATTTGGGTCCTGCAGATCGATTGGTACCATCCCCGAGCTTGTACGACCTTCGGAAGAGGTCGACCGACGAAATTCCCCCAAATCTGAGGAGATATTCTTGAATAACTTTTTTTGTGAAGGTCGGAGAGACTTGCAAGTAGGCTCTACCCCCACTAAATGGGGTAGCGCGCATCGATCGGTACCATCCTTGAGCTTCTCCGACTTTCGGAAGGGTTAGGGTTAGGGTTAGGGATGAAAGCACATAGGAGAAAGAGATATTCTTGAATAACGTTTTTTGTGAAGGTCGGAGAGACTTGCAAGTAGGCTCTACCCCCACTAAATGGGGTAGCGCGCATCGATCGGTACCATCCTTGAGCTTCTCCGACTTTCGGAAGGGTTAGGGTTAGGGTTAGGGATGAAAGCACATAGGAGAAAGAGATATTCTTGAATAACTTTTTTTGTGAAGGTCGGAGAGACTTGAAAAGTGGTTGCATCTGGACTAATTTGGGTCCTGCGGATCGATTGGTACCATCCCCGAGCTTGTACGACCTTCGGAAGAGGTCGACCGACGAAATTCCCCCAAATCTGAGGAGATATTCTTGAATAACTTTTTTTGTGAATGTCGGAGAGACTTGCAAGTAGGCTCTACCCCCACTAAATGGGGTAGCGCGCATCGATCGGTACCATCCTTGAGCTTCTCCGACTTTCGGAAGGGTTAGGGTTAGGGTTAGGGATGAAAGCACATAGGAGAAAGAGATATTCTTGAATAACGTTTTTTGTGAAGGTCGGAGAGACTTGCAAGTAGGCTCTACCCCCACTAAATGGGGTAGCGCGCATCGATCGGTACCATCCTTGAGCTTCTCCGACTTTCGGAAGGGTTAGGGTTAGGGTTAGGGATGAAAGCACATAGGAGAAAGAGATATTCTTGAATAACTTTTTTTGTGAAGGTCGGAGAGACTTGGAAAGTGGTTGCATCTGGACTAATTTGGGTCCTGCAGATCGATTGGTACCATCCCCGAGCTTGTACGACCTTCGGAAGAGGTCGACCGACGAAATTCCCCCAAATCTGAGGAGATATTCTTGAATAACTTTTTTTGTGAAGGTCGGAGAGACTTGCAAGTAGGCTCTACCCCCACTAAATGGGGTAGCGCGCATCGATCGGTACCATCTTTGAGCTTCTCCGACTTTCGGAAGGGTTAGGGTTAGGGTTAGGGATGAAAGCACATAGGAGAAAGAGATATTCTTGAATAACTTTTTTTGTGAAGGTCGGAGAGACTTGCAAGTAGGCTCTACCCCCACTAAATGGGGTAGCGCGCATCGATCGGTACCATCCTTGAGCTTCTCCGACTTTCGGAAGGGTTAGGGTTAGGGTTAGGGATGAAAGCACATAGGAGAAAGAGATATTCTTGAATAACTTTTTTTGTGAAGGTCGGAGAGACTTGCAAGTAGGCTCTACCCCCACTAAATGGGGTAGCGCGCATCGATCGGTACCATCCTTGAGCTTCTCCGACTTTCGGAAGGGTTAGGGTTAGGGTTAGGGATGAAAGCACATAGGAGAAAGAGATATTCTTGAATAACTTTTTTTGTGAAGGTCGGAGAGACTTGCAAGTAGGCTCTACCCCCACTAAATGGGGTTGCGCGCATCGATCGGTACCATCCTTGAGCTTCTCCGACTTTCGGAAGGGTTAGGGTTAGGGTTAGGGATGAAAGCACATAGGAGAAAGAGATATTCTTGAATAACTTTTTTTGTGAAGGTCGGAGAGACTTGGAAAGTGGTTGCATCTGGACTAATTTGGGTCCTGCGGATCGATTGGTACCATCCCCGAGCTTGTACGACCTTCGGAAGAGGTCGACCGACGAAATTCCCCCAAATCTGAGGAGATATTCTTGAATAACTTTTTTGTGAAGGTCGGAGAGACTTGCAAGTAGGCTCTACCCCCACTAAATGGGGTAGCGCGCATCGATCGGTACCATCCTTGAGCTTCTCCGACTTTCGGAAGGGTTAGGGTTAGGGTTAGGGATGAAAGCACATAGGAGAAAGAGATATTCTTGAATAACTTTTTTTGTGAAGGTCGGAGAGACTTGCAAGTAGGCTCTACCCCCACTAAATGGGGTAGCGCGCATCGATCGGTACCATCCTTGAGCTTCTCCGACTTTCGGAAGGGTTAGGGTTAGGGTTAGAGATGAAAGCACATAGGAGAAAGAGATATTCTTGAATAACTTTTTTTGTGAAGGTCGGAGAGACTTGGAAAGTGGTTGCATCTGGACTAATTTGGGTCCTGCAGATCGATTGGTACCATCCCCGAGCTTGTACGACCTTCGGAAGAGGTCGACCGACGAAATTCCCCCAAATCTGAGGAGATATTCTTGAATAACTTTTTTTGTGAAGGTCGGAGAGACTTGCAAGTAGGCTCTACCCCCACTAAATGGGGTAGCGCGCATCGATCGGTACCATCTTTGAGCTTCTCCGACTTTCGGAAGGGTTAGGGTTAGGGTTAGGGATGA
The DNA here is from genome assembly GCF_963576545.1 of Limanda limanda. Classification (NCBI taxonomy): domain Eukaryota; kingdom Metazoa; phylum Chordata; class Actinopteri; order Pleuronectiformes; family Pleuronectidae; genus Limanda; species Limanda limanda. Next base: position 432,240 of record NW_026870493.1, read on the forward strand.
AAGCACATAGGAGAAAGAGATATTCTTGAATAACTTTTTTTGTGAAGGTCGGAGAGACTTGCAAGTAGGCTCTACCCCCACTAAATGGGGTAGCGCGCATCGATCGGTACCATCCTTGAGCTTCTCCGACTTTCGGAAGGGTTAGGGTTAGGGTTAGGGATGAAAGCACATAGGAGAAAGAGATATTCTTGAATAACTTTTTTTGTGAAGGTCGGAGAGACTTGCAAGTAGGCTCTACCCCCACTAAATGGGGGAGCGCGCATCGATCGGTACCATCCTTGAGCTTCTCCGACTTTCGGAAGGGTTAGGGTTAGGGTTAGGGATGAAAGCACATAGGAGAAAGAGATATTCTTGAATAACTTTTTTTTTGAAGGTCGGAGAGACTTGCAAGTAGGCTCTACCCCCACTAAATGGGGTTGCGCGCATCGATCGGTACCATCCTTGAGCTTCTCCGACTTTCGGAAGGGTTAGGGTTAGGGTTAGGGATGAAAGCACATAGGAGAAAGAGATATTCTTGAATAACTTTTTTTGTGAAGGTCGGAGAGACTTGGAAAGTGGTTGCATCTGGACTAATTTGGGTCCTGCGGATCGATTGGTACCATCCCCGAGCTTGTACGACCTTCGGAAGAGGTCGACCGACGAAATTCCCCCAAATCTGAGGAGATATTCTTGAATAACTTTTTTGTGAAGGTCGGAGAGACTTGCAAGTAGGCTCTACCCCCACTAAATGGGGTAGCGCGCATCGATCGGTACCATCCTTGAGCTTCTCCGACTTTCGGAAGGGTTAGGGTTAGGGTTAGGGATGAAAGCACATAGGAGAAAGAGATATTCTTGAATAACTTTTTTTGTGAAGGTCGGAGAGACTTGCAAGTAGGCTCTACCCCCACTAAATGGGGTAGCGCGCATCGATCGGTACCATCCTTGAGCTTCTCCGACTTTCGGAAGGGTTAGGGTTAGGGTTAGGGATGAAAGCACATAGGAGAAAGAGATATTCTTGAATAACGTTTTTTGTGAAGGTCGGAGAGACTTGCAAGTAGGCTCTACCCCCACTAAATGGGGTAGCGCGCATCGATCTGTACCATCCTTGAGCTTCTCCGACTTTCGGAAGGGTTAGGGTTAGGGTTAGGGATGAAAGCACATAGGAGAAAGAGATATTCTTGAATAACTTTTTTTGTGAAGGTCGGAGAGACTTGAAAAGTGGTTGCATCTGGACTAATTTGGGTCCTGCGGATCGATTGGTACCATCCCCGAGCTTGTACGACCTTCGGAAGAGGTCGACCGACGAAATTCCCCCAAATCTGAGGAGATATTCTTGAATAACTTTTTTTGTGAATGTCGGAGAGACTTGCAAGTAGGCTCTACCCCCACTAAATGGGGTAGCGCGCATCGATCGGTACCATCCTTGAGCTTCTCCGACTTTCGGAAGGGTTAGGGTTAGGGTTAGGGATGAAAGCACATAGGAGAAAGAGATATTCTTGAATAACGTTTTTTGTGAAGGTCGGAGAGACTTGCAAGTAGGCTCTACCCCCACTAAATGGGGTAGCGCGCATCGATCGGTACCATCCTTGAGCTTCTCCGACTTTCGGAAGGGTTAGGGTTAGGGTTAGGGATGAAAGCACATAGGAGAAAGAGATATTCTTGAATAACTTTTTTTGTGAAGGTCGGAGAGACTTGGAAAGTGGTTGCATCTGGACTAATTTGGGTCCTGCAGATCGATTGGTACCATCCCCGAGCTTGTACGACCTTCGGAAGAGGTCGACCGACGAAATTCCCCCAAATCTGAGGAGATATTCTTGAATAACTTTTTTTGTGAAGGTCGGAGAGACTTGCAAGTAGGCTCTACCCCCACTAAATGGGGTAGCGCGCATCGATCGGTACCATCTTTGAGCTTCTCCGACTTTCGGAAGGGTTAGGGTTAGGGTTAGGGATGAAAGCACATAGGAGAAAGAGATATTCTTGAATAACTTTTTTTGTGAAGGTCGGAGAGACTTGCAAGTAGGCTCTACCCCCACTAAATGGGGTAGCGCGCATCGATCGGTACCATCCTTGAGCTTCTCCGACTTTCGGAAGGGTTAGGGTTAGGGTTAGGGATGAAAGCACATAGGAGAAAGAGATATTCTTGAATAACTTTTTTTGTGAAGGTCGGAGAGACTTGCAAGTAGGCTCTACCCCCACTAAATGGGGTAGCGCGCATCGATCGGTACCATCCTTGAGCTTCTCCGACTTTCGGAAGGGTTAGGGTTAGGGTTAGGGATGAAAGCACATAGGAGAAAGAGATATTCTTGAATAACTTTTTTTTTGAAGGTCGGAGAGACTTGCAAGTAGGCTCTACCCCCACTAAATGGGGTTGCGCGCATCGATCGGTACCATCCTTGAGCTTCTCCGACTTTCGGAAGGGTTAGGGTTAGGGTTAGGGATGAAAGCACATAGGAGAAAGAGATATTCTTGAATAACTTTTTTTGTGAAGGTCGTAGAGACTTGGAAAGTGGTTGCATCTGGACTAATTTGGGTCCTGCGGATCGATTGGTACCATCCCCGAGCTTGTACGACCTTCGGAAGAGGTCGACCGACGAAATTCCCCCAAATCTGAGGAGATATTCTTGAATAACTTTTTTGTGAAGGTCGGAGAGACTTGCAAGTAGGCTCTACCCCCACTAAATGGGGTAGCGCGCATCGATCGGTACCATCCTTGAGCTTCTCCGACTTTCGGAAGGGTTAGGGTTAGGGTTAGGGATGAAAGCACATAGGAGAAAGAGATATTCTTGAATAACTTTTTTTGTGAAGGTCGGAGAGACTTGCAAGTAGGCTCTACCCCCACTAAATGGGGTAGCGCGCATCGATCGGTACCATCCTTGAGCTTCTCCGACTTTCGGAAGGGTTAGGGTTAGGGTTAGAGATGAAAGCACATAGGAGAAAGAGATATTCTTGAATAACTTTTTTTGTGAAGGTCGGAGAGACTTGGAAAGTGGTTGCATCTGGACTAATTTGGGTCCTGCGGATCGATTGGTACCATCCCCGAGCTTGTACGACCTTCGGAAGAGGTCGACCGACGAAATTCCCCCAAATCTGAGGAGATATTCTTGAATAACTTTTTTTGTGAAGGTCGGAGAGACTTGCAAGTAGGCTCTACCCCCACTAAATGGGGTAGCGCGCATCGATCGGTACCATCCTTGAGCTTCTCCGACTTTCGGAAGGGTTAGGGTTAGGGTTAGGGATGAAAGCACATAGGAGAAAGAGATATTCTTGAATAACTTTTTTTGTGAAGGTCGGAGAGACTTGCAAGTAGGCTCTACCCCCACTAAATGGGGTAACGCGCATCGATCGGTACCATCCTTGAGCTTCTCCGACTTTCGGAAGGGTTAGGGTTAGGGTTAGGGATGAAAGCACATAGGAGAAAGAGATATTCTTGAATAACTTTTTTTGTGAAGGTCGGAGAGACTTGCAAGTAGGCTCTACCCCCACTAAATGGGGTTGCGCGCATCGATCGGTACCATCCTTGAGCTTCTCCGACCTTCGGAAGGGTTAGGGTTAGGGATGAAAGCACATAGGAGAAAGAGATATTCTTGAATAACTTTTTTTGTGAAGGTCGGAGAGACTTGGAAAGTGGTTGCATCTGGACTAATTTGGGTCCTGCGGATCGATTGGTACCATCCATGAGCTTGTACGACCTTCGGAAGAGGTCCACCGACGAAATTCCCCCAAATCTGAGGAGATATTCTTGAATAACTTTTTTTGTGAAGGTCGGAGAGACTTGCAAGTAGGCTCTACCCCCACTAAATGGGGTAGCGCGCATCGATCGGTACCATCCTTGAGCTTCTCCGACTTTCGGAAGGGTTAGGGTTAGGGTTAGGGATGAAAGCACATAGGAGAAAGAGATATTCTTGAATAACTTTTTTTGTGAAGGTCGGAGAGACTTGCAAGTAGGCTCTACCCCCACTAAATGGGGTAGCGCGCATCTATCGGTACCATCCTTGAGCTTCTCCGACTTTCGGAAGGGTTAGGGTTAGGGTTAGGGATGAAAGCACATAGGAGAAAGAGATATTCTTGAATAACTTTTTTTGTGAAGGTCGGAGAGACTTGCAAGTAGGCTCTACCCCCACTAAATGGGGTTGCACGCATCGATCGGTACCATCCTTGAGCTTCTCCGACTTTCGGAAGGGTTAGGGTTAGGGTTAGGGATGAAAGCACATAGGAGAAAGAGATATTCTTGAATAACTTTTTTTGTGAAGGTCGGAGAGACTTGGAAAGTGGTTGCATCTGGACTAATTTGGGTCCTGCGGATCGATTGGTACCATCCCCGAGCTTGTACGACCTTCGGAAGAGGTCGACTGACGAAATTCCCCCAAATCTGAGGAGATATTCTTGAATAACTTTTTTGTGAAGGTCGGAGAGACTTGCAAGTAGGCTCTACCCCCACTAAATGGGGTAGCGCGCATCGATCGGTACCATCCTTGAGCTTCTCCGACTTTCGGAAGGGTTAGGGTTAGGGTTAGGGATGAAAGCACATAGGAGAAAGAGATATTCTTGAATAACTTTTTTTGTGAAGGTCGGAGAGACTTGCAAGTAGGCTCTACCCCCACTAAATGGGGTAGCGCGCATCGATCGGTACCATCCTTGAGCTTCTCCGACTTTCGGAAGGGTTAGGGTTAGGGTTAGGGATGAAAGCACATAGGAGAAAGAGATATTCTTGAATAACTTTTTTTGTGAAGGTCGGAGAGACTTGCAAGTAGGCTCTACCCCCACTAAATGGGGTAGCGCGCATCGATCGGTACCATCCTTGAGCTTCTCCGACTTTTGGAAGGGTTAGGGTTAGGGTTAGGGATGAAAGCACATAGGAGAAAGAGATATTCTTGAATAACCTTTTTTGTGAAGGTCGGAGAGACTTGCAAGTAGGCTCTACCCCCACTAAATGGGGTTGCGCGCATCGATCGGTACCATCCTTGAGCTTCTCCGACTTTCGGAAGGGTTAGGGTTAGGGTTAGGGATGAAAGCACATAGGAGAAAGAGATATTCTTGAATAACTTTTTTTGTGAAGGTCGGAGAGACTTGGAAAGTGGTTGCATCTGGACTAATTTGGGTCCTGCGGATCGATTGGTACCATCCCCGAGCTTGTACGACCTTCGGAAGAGGTCGACCGACGAAATTCCCCCAAATCTGAGGAGATATTCTTGAATAACTTTTTTGTGAAGGTCGGAGAGACTTGCAAGTAGGCTCTACCCCCACTAAATGGGGTAGCGCGCATCGATCGGTACCATCCTTGAGCTTCTCCGACTTTCGGAAGGGATAGGGTTAGGGTTAGGGATGAAAGCACATAGGAGAAAGAGATATTCTTGAATAACTTTTTTTGTGAAGGTCGGAGAGACTTGCAAGTAGGCTCTACCCCCACTAAATGGGGTAGCGCGCATCGATCGGTACCATCCTTGAGCTTCTCCGACTTTCGGAAGGGTTAGGGTTAGGGTTAGAGATGAAAGCACATAGGAGAAAGAGATATTCTTGAATAACTTTTTTTGTGAAGGTCGGAGAGACTTGGAAAGTGGTTGCATTTGGACTAATTTGGGTCCTGCGGATCGATTGGTACCATCCCCGAGCTTGTACGACCTTCGGAAGAGGTCGACCGACGAAATTCCCCCAAATCTGAGGAGATATTCTTGAATAACTTTTTTTGTGAAGGTCGGAGAGACTTGCAAGTAGGCTCTACCCCCACTAAATGGGGTAGCGCGCATCGATCGGTACCATCCTTGAGCTTCTCCGACTTTCGGAAGGGTTAGGGTTAGGGTTAGGGATGAAAGCACATAGGAGAAAGAGATATTCTTGAATAACTTTTTTTGTGAAGGTCGGAGAGACTTGCAAGTAGGCTCTACCCCCACTAAATGGGGTAGCGCGCATCGATCGGTACCATCCTTGAGCTTCTCCGACTTTCGGAAGGGTTAGGGTTAGGGTTAGGGATGAAAGCACATAGGAGAAAGAGATATTCTTGAATAACTTTTTTTGTGAAGGTCGGAGAGACTTGCAAGTAGGCTCTACCCCCACTAAATGGGGTTGCGCGCATCGATCGGTACCATCCTTGAGCTTCTCCGACCTTCGGAAGGGTTAGGGTTAGGGATGAAAGCACATAGGAGAAAGAGATATTCTTGAATAACTTTTTTTGTGAAGGTCGGAGAGACTTGGAAAGTGGTTGCATCTGGACTAATTTGGGTCCTGCGGATCGATTGGTACCATCCATGAGCTTGTACGACCTTCGGAAGAGGTCCACCGACGAAATTCCCCCAAATCTGAGGAGATATTCTTGAATAACTTTTTTTGTGAAGGTCGGAGAGACTTGCAAGTAGGCTCTACCCCCACTAAATGGGGTAGCGCGCATCGATCGGTACCATCCTTGAGCTTCTCCGACTTTCGGAAGGGTTAGGGTTAGGGTTAGGGATGAAAGCACATAGGAGAAAGAGATATTCTTGAATAACTTTTTTTGTGAAGGTCGGAGAGACTTGCAAGTAGGCTCTACCCCCACTAAATGGGGTAGCGCGCATCTATCGGTACCATCCTTGACCTTCTCCGACTTTCGGAAGGGTTAGGGTTAGGGTTAGGGATGAAAGCACATAGGAGAAAGAGATATTCTTGAATAACTTTTTTTGTGAAGGTCGGAGAGACTTGCAAGTAGGCTCTACCCCCACTAAATGGGGTTGCACGCATCGATCGGTACCATCCTTGAGCTTCTCCGACTTTCGGAAGGGTTAGGGTTAGGGTTAGGGATGAAAGCACATAGGAGAAAGAGATATTCTTGAATAACTTTTTTTGTGAAGGTCGGAGAGACTTGGAAAGTGGTTGCATCTGGACTAATTTGGGTCCTGCGGATCGATTGGTACCATCCCCGAGCTTGTACGACCTTCGGAAGAGGTCGACCGACGAAATTCCCCCAAATCTGAGGAGATATTCTTGAATAACTTTTTTGTGAAGGTCGGAGAGACTTGCAAGTAGGCTCTACCCCCACTAAATGGAGTAGCGCGCATCGATCAGTACCATCCTTGAGCTTCTCCGACTTTCGGAAGGGTTAGGGTTAGGGTTAGGGATGAAAGCACATAGGAGAAAGAGATATTCTTGAATAACTTTTTTTGTGAAGGTCGGAGAGACTTGCAAGTAGGCTCTACCCCCACTAAATGGGGTAGCGCGCATCGATCGGTACCATCCTTGAGCTTCTCCGACTTTCGGAAGGGTTAGGGTTAGGGTTAGAGATGAAAGCACATAGGAGAAAGAGATATTCTTGAATAACTTTTTTTGTGAAGGTCGGAGAGACTTGGAAAGTGGTTGCATCTGGACTAATTTGGGTCCTGCGGATCGATTGGTACCATCCCCGAGCTTGTACGACCTTCGGAAGAGGTCGACCGACGAAATTCCCCCAAATCTGAGGAGATATTCTTGAATAACTTTTTTTGTGAAGGTCGGAGAGACTTGCAAGTAGGCTCTACCCCCACTAAATGGGGTAGCGCGCATCGATCGGTACCATCCTTGAGCTTCTCCGACTTTCGGAAGGGTTAGGGTTAGGGTTAGGGATGAAAGCACATAGGAGAAAGAGATATTCTTGAATAACTTTTTTTGTGAAGGTCGGAGAGACTTGCAAGTAGGCTCTACCCCCACTAAATGGGGTAGCGCGCATCGATCGGTACCATCCTTGAGCTTCTCCGACTTTCGGAAGGGTTAGGGTTAGGGTTAGGGATGAAAGCACATAGGAGAAAGAGATATTCTTGAATAACTTTTTTTGTGAAGGTCGGAGAGACTTGGAAAGTGGTTGCATCTGGACTAATTTGGGTCCTGCGGATCGATTGGTACCATCCCCGAGCTTGTACGACCTTCGGAAGAGGTCGACCGACGAAATTCCCCCAAATCTGAGGAGATATTCTTGAATAACGTTTTTGTGAAGGTCGGAGAGACTTGCAAGTAGGCTCTACCCCCACTAAATGGGGTAGCGCGCATCGATCGGTACCATCCTTGAGCTTCTCCGACTTTCGGAAGGGTTAGGGTTAGGGTTAGGGATGAAAGCACATAGGAGAAAGAGATATTCTTGAATAACTTTTTTTGTGAAGGTCGGAGAGACTTGCAAGTAGGCTCTACCCCCACTAAATGGGGTAGCGCGCATCGATCGGTACCATCCTTGAGCTTCTCCGACTTTCGGAAGGGTTAGGGTTAGGGTTAGAGATGAAAGCACATAGGAGAAAGAGATATTCTTGAATAACTTTTTTTGTGAAGGTCGGAGAGACTTGGAAAGTGGTTGCATCTGGACTAATTTGGGTCCTGCGGATCGATTGGTACCATCCCCGAGCTTGTACGACCTTCGGAAGAGGTCGACCGACGAAATTCCCCCAAATCTGAGGAGATATTCTTGAATAACTTTTTTTGTGAAGGTCGGAGAGACTTGCAAGTAGGCTCTACCCCCACTAAATGGGGTAGCGCGCATCGATCGGTACCATCCTTGAGCTTCTCCGACTTTCGGAAGGGTTAGGGTTAGGGTTAGGGATGAAAGCACATAGGAGAAAGAGATATTCTTGAATAACTTTTTTTGTGAAGGTCGGAGAGACTTGCAAGTAGGCTCTACCCCCACTAAATGGGGTAGCGCGCATCGATCGGTACCATCCTTGAGCTTCTCCGACTTTCGGAAGGGTTAGGGTTAGGGTTAGGGATGAAAGCACATAGGAGAAAGAGATATTCTTGAATAACTTTTTTTGTGAAGGTCGGAGAGACTTGCAAGTAGGCTCTACCCCCACTAAATGGGGTTGCGCGCATCGATCGGTACCATCCTTGAGCTTCTCCGACCTTCGGAAGGGTTAGGGTTAGGGATGAAAGCACATAGGAGAAAGAGATATTCTTGAATAACTTTTTTTGTGAAGGTCGGAGAGACTTGGAAAGTGGTTGCATCTGGACTAATTTGGGTCCTGCGGATCGATTGGTACCATCCATGAGCTTGTACGACCTTCGGAAGAGGTCCACCGACGAAATTCCCCCAAATCTGAGGAGATATTCTTGAATAACTTTTTTTGTGAAGGTCGGAGAGACTTGCAAGTAGGCTCTACCCCCACTAAATGGGGTAGCGCGCATCGATCGGTACCATCCTTGAGCTTCTCCGACTTTCGGAAGGGTTAGGGTTAGGGTTAGGGATGAAAGCACATAGGAGAAAGAGATATTCTTGAATAACTTTTTTTGTGAAGGTCGGAGAGACTTGCAAGTAGGCTCTACCCCCACTAAATGGGGTAGCGCGCATCTATCGGTACCATCCTTGAGCTTCTCCGACTTTCGGAAGGGTTAGGGTTAGGGTTAGGGATGAAAGCACATAGGAGAAAGAGATATTCTTGAATAACTTTTTTTGTGAAGGTCGGAGAGACTTGCAAGTAGGCTCTACCCCCACTAAATGGGGTTGCGCGCATCGATCGGTACCATCCTTGAGCTTCTCCGACTTTCGGAAGGGTTAGGGTTAGGGTTAGGGATGAAAGCACATAGGAGAAAGAGATATTCTTGAATAACTTTTTTTGTGAAGGTCGGAGAGACTTGCAAGTAGGCTCTACCCCCACTAAATGGGGTAGCGCGCATCGATCGGTACCATCCTTGAGCTTCTCCGACTTTCGGAAGGGTTAGGGTTAGGGATGAAAGCACATAGGAGAAAGAGATATTCTTGAATAACTTTTTTTGTGAAGGTCGGAGAGACTTGCAAGTAGGCTCTACCCCCACTAAATGGGGTTGCGCGCATCGATCGGTACCATCCTTGAGCTTCTCCGACCTTCGGAAGGGTTAGGGTTAGGGATGAAAGCACATAGGAGAAAGAGATATTCTTGAATAACTTTTTTTGTGAAGGTCGGAGAGACTTGGAAAGTGGTTGCATCTGGACTAATTTGGGTCCTGCGGATCGATTGGTACCATCCATGAGCTTGTACGACCTTCGGAAGAGGTCCACCGACGAAATTCCCCCAAATCTGAGGAGATATTCTTGAATAACTTTTTTTGTGAAGGTCGGAGAGACTTGCAAGTAGGCTCTACCCCCACTAAATGGGGTAGCGCGCATCGATCGGTACCATCCTTGAGCTTCTCCGACTTTCGGAAGGGTTAGGGTTAGGGTTAGGGATGAAAGCACATAGGAGAAAGAGATATTCTTGAATAACTTTTTTTGTGAAGGTCGGAGAGACTTGCAAGTAGGCTCTACCCCCACTAAATGGGGTAGCGCGCATCTATCGGTACCATCCTTGAGCTTCTCCGACTTTCGGAAGGGTTAGGGTTAGGGTTAGGGATGAAAGCACATAGGAGAAAGAGATATTCTTGAATAACTTTTTTTGTGAAGGTCGGAGAGACTTGCAAGTAGGCTCTACCCCCACTAAATGGGGTTGCGCGCATCGATCGGTACCATCCTTGAGCTTCTCCGACTTTCGGAAGGGTTAGGGTTAGGGTTAGGGATGAAAGCACATAGGAGAAAGAGATATTCTTGAATAACTTTTTTTGTGAAGGTCGGAGAGACTTGGAAAGTGGTTGCATCTGGACTAATTTGGGTCCTGCGGATCGATTGGTACCATCCCCGAGCTTGTACGACCTTCGGAAGAGGTCGACCGACGAAATTCCCCCAAATCTGAGGAGATATTCTTGAATAACTTTTTTGTGAAGGTCGGAGAGACTTGCAAGTAGGCTCTACCCCCACTAAATGGGGTAGCGCGCATCGATCGGTACCATCCTTGAGCTTCTCCGACTTTCGGAAGGGTTAGGGTTAGGGTTAGGGATGAAAGCACATAGGAGAAAGAGATATTCTTGAATAACTTTTTTTGTGAAGGTCGGAGAGACTTGCAAGTAGGCTCTACCCCCACTAAATGGGGTAGCGCGCATCGATCGGTACCATCCTTGAGCTTCTCCGACTTTCGGAAGGGTTAGGGTTAGGGTTAGAGATGAAAGCACATAGGAGAAAGAGATATTCTTGAATAACTTTTTTTGTGAAGGTCGGAGAGACTTGGAAAGTGGTTGCATCTGGACTAATTTGGGTCCTGCGGATCGATTGGTACCATCCCCGAGCTTGTACGACCTTCGGAAGAGGTCGACCGACGAAATTCCCCCAAATCTGAGGAGATATTCTTGAATAACTTTTTTTGTGAAGGTCGGAGAGACTTGCAAGTAGGCTCTACCCCCACTAAATGGGGTAGCGCGCATCGATCGGTACCATCCTTGAGCTTCTCCGACTTTCGGAAGGGTTAGGGTTAGGGTTAGGGATGAAAGCACATAGGAGAAAGAGATATTCTTGAATAACTTTTTTTGTGAAGGTCGGAGAGACTTGCAAGTAGGCTCTACCCCCACTAAATGGGGTAGCGCGCATCGATCGGTACCATCCTTGAGCTTCTCCGACTTTCGGAAGGGTTAGGGTTAGGGTTAGGGATGAAAGCACATAGGAGAAAGAGATATTCTTGAATAACTTTTTTTTTGAAGGTCGGAGAGACTTGCAAGTAGGCTCTACCCCCACTAAATGGGGTTGCGCGCATCGATCGGTACCATCCTTGAGCTTCTCCGACTTTCGGAAGGGTTAGGGTTAGGGTTAGGGATGAAAGCACATAGGAGAAAGAGATATTCTTGAATAACTTTTTTTGTGAAGGTCGGAGAGACTTGGAAAGTGGTTGCATCTGGACTAATTTGGGTCCTGCGGATCGATTGGTACCATCCCCGAGCTTGTACGACCTTCGGAAGAGGTCGACCGACGAAATTCCCCCAAATCTGAGGAGATATTCTTGAATAACTTTTTTGTGAAGGTCGGAGAGACTTGCAAGTAGGCTCTACCCCCACTAAATGGGGTAGCGCGCATCGATCGGTACCATCCTTGAGCTTCTCCGACTTTCGGAAGGGTTAGGGTTAGGGTTAGGGATGAAAGCACATAGGAGAAAGAGATATTCTTGAATAACTTTTTTTGTGAAGGTCGGAGAGACTTGCAAGTAGGCTCTACCCCCACTAAATGGGGTAGCGCGCATCGATCGGTACCATCCTTGAGCTTCTCCGACTTTCGGAAGGGTTAGGGTTAGGGTTAGAGATGAAAGCACATAGGAGAAAGAGATATTCTTGAATAACTTTTTTTGTGAAGGTCGGAGAGACTTGGAAAGTGGTTGCATCTGGACTAAATTGGGTCCTGCGGATCGATTGGTACCATCCCCGAGCTTGTACGACCTTCGGAAGAGGTCGACCGACGAAATTCCCCCAAATCTGAGGAGATATTCTTGAATAACTTTTTTTGTGAAGGTCGGAGAGACTTGCAAGTAGGCTCTACCCCCACTAAATGGGGTAGCGCACATCGATCGGTACCATCCTTGAGCTTTTCCGACTTTCGGAAGGGTTAGGGTTAGGGTTAGGGATGAAAGCACATAGGAGAAAGAGATATTCTTGAATAACTTTTTTTGTGAAGGTCGGAGAGACTTGCAAGTAGGCTCTACCCCCACTAAATGGGGTAGCGCGCATCGATCGGTACCATCCTTGAGCTTCTCCGACTTTCGGAAGGGTTAGGGTTAGGGTTAGAGATGAAAGCACATAGGAGAAAGAGATATTCTTGAATAACTTTTTTTGTGAAGGTCGGAGAGACTTGGAAAGTGGTTGCATCTGGACTAAATTGGGTCCTGCGGATCGATTGGTACCATCCCCGAGCTTGTACGACCTTCGGAAGAGGTCGACCGACGAAATTCCCCCAAATCTGAGGAGATATTCTTGAATAACTTTTTTTGTGAAGGTCGGAGAGACTTGCAAGTAGGCTCTACCCCCACTAAATGGGGTAGCGCGCATCGATCGGTACCATCCTTGAGCTTCTCCGACTTTCGGAAGGGTTAGGGTTAGGGTTAGGGATGAAAGCACATAGGAGAAAGAGATATTCTTGAATAACTTTTTTTTTGAAGGTCGGAGAGACTTGCAAGTAGGCTCTACCCCCACTAAATGGGGTTGCGCGCATCGATCGGTACCATCCTTGAGCTTCTCCGACTTTCGGAAGGGTTAGGGTTAGGGTTAGGGATGAAAGCACATAGGAGAAAGAGATATTCTTGAATAACTTTTTTTGTGAAGGTCGGAGAGACTTGGAAAGTGGTTGCATCTGGACTAATTTGGGTCCTGCGGATCGATTGGTACCATCCCCGAGCTTGTACGACCTTCGGAAGAGGTCGACCGACGAAATTCCCCCAAATCTGAGGAGATATTCTTGAATAACTTTTTTGTGAAGGTCGGAGAGACTTGCAAGTAGGCTCTACCCCCACTAAATGGGGTAGCGCGCATCGATCGGTACCATCCTTGAGCTTCTCCGACTTTCGGAAGGGTTAGGGTTAGGGTTAGGGATGAAAGCACATAGGAGAAAGAGATATTCTTGAATAACTTTTTTTGTGAAGGTCGGAGAGACTTGCAAGTAGGCTCTACCCCCACTAAATGGGGTAGCGCGCATCGATCGGTACCATCCTTGAGCTTCTCCGACTTTCGGAAGGGTTAGGGTTAGGGTTAGAGATGAAAGCACATAGGAGAAAGAGATATTCTTGAATAACTTTTTTTGTGAAGGTCGGAGAGACTTGGAAAGTGGTTGCATCTGGACTAAATTGGGTCCTGCGGATCGATTGGTACCATCCCCGAGCTTGTACGACCTTCGGAAGAGGTCGACCGACGAAATTCCCCCAAATCTGAGGAGATATTCTTGAATAACTTTTTTTGTGAAGGTCGGAGAGACTTGCAAGTAGGCTCTACCCCCACTAAATGGGGTAGCGCGCATCGATCGGTACCATCCTTGAGCTTTTCCGACTTTCGGAAGGGTTAGGGTTAGGGTTAGGGATGAAAGCACATAGGAGAAAGAGATATTCTTGAATAACTTTTTTTGTGAAGGTCGGAGAGACTTACAAGTAGGCTCTACCCCCACTAAATGGGGTAGCGCGCATCGATCGGTACCATCCTTGAGCTTCTCCGACTTTCGGAAGGGTTAGGGTTAGGGTTAGGGATGAAAGCACATAGGAGAAAGAGATATTCTTGAATAACTTTTTTTGTGAAGGTCGGAGAGACTTGCAAGTAGGCTCTACCCCCACTAAATGGGGTTGCGCGCATCGATCGGTACCATCCTTGAGCTTCTCCGACCTTCGGAAGGGTTAGGGTTAGGGATGAAAGCACATAGGAGAAAGAGATATTCTTGAATAACTTTTTTTGTGAAGGTCGGAGAGACTTGGAAAGTGGTTGCATCTGGACTAATTTGGGTCCTGCGGATCGATTGGTACCATCCCCGAGCTTGTACGACCTTCGGAAGAGGTCCACCGACGAAATTCCCCCAAATCTGAGGAGATATTCTTGAATAACTTTTTTTGTGAAGGTCGGAGAGACTTGCAAGTAGGCTCTACCCCCACTAAATGGGGTAGCGCGCATCGATCGGTACCATCCTTGAGCTTCTCCGACTTTCGGAAGGGTTAGGGTTAGGGTTAGGGATGAAAGCACATAGGAGAAAGAGATATTCTTGAATAACTTTTTTTGTGAAGGTCGGAGAGACTTGCAAGTAGGCTCTACCCCCACTAAATGGGGTAGCGCGCATCGATCGGTACCATCCTTGAGCTTCTCCGACTTTCGGAAGGGTTAGGGTTAGGGTTAGGGATGAAAGCACATAGGAGAAAGAGATATTCTTGAATAACTTTTTTTGTGAAGGTCGGAGAGACTTGCAAGTAGGCTCTACCCCCACTAAATGGGGTTGCGCGCATCGATCGGTACCATCCTTGAGCTTCTCCGACTTTCGGAAGGGTTAGGGTTAGGGTTAGGGATGAAAGCACATAGGAGAAAGAGATATTCTTGAATAACTTTTTTTGTGAAGGTCGGAGAGACTTGGAAAGTGGTTGCATCTGGACTAATTTGGGTCCTGCGGATCGATTGGTACCATCCCCGAGCTTGTACGACCTTCGGAAGAGGTCGACCGACGAAATTCCCCCAAATCTGAGGAGATATTCTTGAATAACTTTTTTGTGAAGGTCGGAGAGACTTGCAAGTAGGCTCTACCCCCACTAAATGGGGTAGCGCGCATCGATCGGTACCATCCTTGAGCTTCTCCGACTTTCGGAAGGGTTAGGGTTAGGGTTAGGGATGAAAGCACATAGGAGAAAGAGATATTCTTGAATAACTTTTTTTGTGAAGGTCGGAGAGACTTGGAAAGTGGTTGCATCTGGACTAATTTGGGTCCTGCGGATCGATTGGTACCATCCCCGAGCTTGTACGACCTTCGGAAGAGGTCGACCGACGAAATTCCCCCAAATCTGAGGAGATATTCTTGAATAACTTTTTTGTGAAGGTCGGAGAGACTTGCAAGTAGGCTCTACCCCCACTAAATGGGGTAGCGCGCATCGATCGGTACCATCCTTGAGCTTCTCCGACTTTCGGAAGGGTTAGGGTTAGGGTTAGGGATGAAAGCACATAGGAGAAAGAGATATTCTTGAATAACTTTTTTTGTGAAGGTCGGAGAGACTTGGAAAGTGGTTGCATCTGGACTAATTTGGGTCCTGCGGATCGATTGGTACCATCCCCGAGCTTGTACGACCTTCGGAAGAGGTCGACCGACGAAATTCCCCCAAATCTGAGGAGATATTCTTGAATAACTTTTTTGTGAAGGTCGGAGAGACTTGCAAGTAGGCTCTACCCCCACTAAATGGGGTAGCGCGCATCGATCGGTACCATCCTTGAGCTTCTCCGACTTTCGGAAGGGTTAGGGTTAGGGTTAGGGATGAAAGCACATAGGAGAAAGAGATATTCTTGAATAACTTTTTTTGTGAAGGTCGGAGAGACTTGCAAGTAGGCTCTACCCCCACTAAATGGGGTAGCGCGCATCGATCGGTACCATCCTTGAGCTTCTCCGACTTTCGGAAGGGTTAGGGTTAGGGTTAGAGATGAAAGCACATAGGAGAAAGAGATATTCTTGAATAACTTTTTTTGTGAAGGTCGGAGAGACTTGGAAAGTGGTTGCATCTGGACTAAATTGGGTCCTGCGGATCGATTGGTACCATCCCCGAGCTTGTACGACCTTCGGAAGAGGTCGACCGACGAAATTCCCCCAAATCTGAGGAGATATTCTTGAATAACTTTTTTTGTGAAGGTCGGAGAGACTTGCAAGTAGGCTCTACCCCCACTAAATGGGGTAGCGCACATCGATCGGTACCATCCTTGAGCTTTTCCGACTTTCGGAAGGGTTAGGGTTAGGGTTAGGGATGAAAGCACATAGGAGAAAGAGATATTCTTGAATAACTTTTTTTGTGAAGGTCGGAGAGACTTGCAAGTAGGCTCTACCCCCACTAAATGGGGTAGCGCGCATCGATCGGTACCATCCTTGAGCTTCTCCGACTTTCGGAAGGGTTAGGGTTAGGGTTAGGGATGAAAGCACATAGGAGAAAGAGATATTCTTGAATAACTTTTTTTGTGAAGGTCGGAGAGACTTGCAAGTAGGCTCTACCCCCACTAAATGGGGTTGCGCGCATCGATCGGTACCATCCTTGAGCTTCTCCGACCTTCGGAAGGGTTAGGGTTAGGGATGAAAGCACATAGGAGAAAGAGATATTCTTGAATAACTTTTTTTGTGAAGGTCGGAGAGACTTGGAAAGTGGTTGCATCTGGACTAATTTGGGTCCTGCGGATCGATTGGTACCATCCCCGAGCTTGTACGACCTTCGGAAGAGGTCCACCGACGAAATTCCCCCAAATCTGAGGAGATATTCTTGAATAACTTTTTTTGTGAAGGTCGGAGAGACTTGCAAGTAGGCTCTACCCCCACTAAATGGGGTAGCGCGCATCGATCGGTACCATCCTTGAGCTTCTCCGACTTTCGGAAGGGTTAGGGTTAGGGTTAGGGATGAAAGCACATAGGAGAAAGAGATATTCTTGAATAACTTTTTTTTTGAAGGTCGGAGAGACTTGCAAGTAGGCTCTACCCCCACTAAATGGGGTTGCGCGCATCGATCGGTACCATCCTTGAGCTTCTCCGACTTTCGGAAGGGTTAGGGTTAGGGTTAGGGATGAAAGCACATAGGAGAAAGAGATATTCTTGAATAACTTTTTTTGTGAAGGTCGGAGAGACTTGGAAAGTGGTTGCATCTGGACTAATTTGGGTCCTGCGGATCGATTGGTACCATCCCCGAGCTTGTACGACCTTCGGAAGAGGTCGACCGACGAAATTCCCCCAAATCTGAGGAGATATTCTTGAATAACTTTTTTGTGAAGGTCGGAGAGACTTGCAAGTAGGCTCTACCCCCACTAAATGGGGTAGCGCGCATCGATCGGTACCATCCTTGAGCTTCTCCGACTTTCGGAAGGGTTAGGGTTAGGGTTAGGGATGAAAGCACATAGGAGAAAGAGATATTCTTGAATAACTTTTTTTGTGAAGGTCGGAGAGACTTGCAAGTAGGCTCTACCCCCACTAAATGGGGTAGCGCGCATCGATCGGTACCATCCTTGAGCTTCTCCGACTTTCGGAAGGGTTAGGGTTAGGGTTAGAGATGAAAGCACATAGGAGAAAGAGATATTCTTGAATAACTTTTTTTGTGAAGGTCGGAGAGACTTGGAAAGTGGTTGCATCTGGACTAAATTGGGTCCTGCGGATCGATTGGTACCATCCCCGAGCTTGTACGACCTTCGGAAGAGGTCGACCGACGAAATTCCCCCAAATCTGAGGAGATATTCTTGAATAACTTTTTTTGTGAAGGTCGGAGAGACTTGCAAGTAGGCTCTACCCCCACTAAATGGGGTAGCGCGCATCGATCGGTACCATCCTTGAGCTTTTCCGACTTTCGGAAGGGTTAGGGTTAGGGTTAGGGATGAAAGCACATAGGAGAAAGAGATATTCTTGAATAACTTTTTTTGTGAAGGTCGGAGAGACTTGCAAGTAGGCTCTACCCCCACTAAATGGGGTAGCGCGCATCGATCGGTACCATCCTTGAGCTTCTCCGACTTTCGGAAGGGTTAGGGTTAGGGTTAGGGATGAAAGCACATAGGAGAAAGAGATATTCTTGAATAACTTTTTTTGTGAAGGTCGGAGAGACTTGCAAGTAGGCTCTACCCCCACTAAATGGGGTTGCGCGCATCGATCGGTACCATCCTTGAGCTTCTCCGACCTTCGGAAGGGTTAGGGTTAGGGATGAAAGCACATAGGAGAAAGAGATATTCTTGAATAACTTTTTTTGTGAAGGTCGGAGAGACTTGGAAAGTGGTTGCATCTGGACTAATTTGGGTCCTGCGGATCGATTGGTACCATCCCCGAGCTTGTACGACCTTCGGAAGAGGTCCACCGACGAAATTCCCCCAAATCTGAGGAGATATTCTTGAATAACTTTTTTTGTGAAGGTCGGAGAGACTTGCAAGTAGGCTCTACCCCCACTAAATGGGGTAGCGCGCATCGATCGGTACCATCCTTGAGCTTCTCCGACTTTCGGAAGGGTTAGGGTTAGGGTTAGGGATGAAAGCACATAGGAGAAAGAGATATTCTTGAATAACTTTTTTTGTGAAGGTCGGAGAGACTTGCAAGTAGGCTCTACCCCCACTAAATGGGGTAGCGCGCATCGATCGGTACCATCCTTGAGCTTCTCCGACTTTCGGAAGGGTTAGGGTTAGGGTTAGAGATGAAAGCACATAGGAGAAAGAGATATTCTTGAATAACTTTTTTTGTGAAGGTCGGAGAGACTTGGAAAGTGGTTGCATCTGGACTAAATTGGGTCCTGCGGATCGATTGGTACCATCCCCGAGCTTGTACGACCTTCGGAAGAGGTCGACCGACGAAATTCCCCCAAATCTGAGGAGATATTCTTGAATAACTTTTTTTGTGAAGGTCGGAGAGACTTGCAAGTAGGCTCTACCCCCACTAAATGGGGTAGCGCACATCGATCGGTACCATCCTTGAGCTTTTCCGACTTTCGGAAGGGTTAGGGTTAGGGTTAGGGATGAAAGCACATAGGAGAAAGAGATATTCTTGAATAACTTTTTTTGTGAAGGTCGGAGAGACTTGCAAGTAGGCTCTACCCCCACTAAATGGGGTAGCGCGCATCGATCGGTACCATCCTTGAGCTTCTCCGACTTTCGGAAGGGTTAGGGTTAGGGTTAGAGATGAAAGCACATAGGAGAAAGAGATATTCTTGAATAACTTTTTTTGTGAAGGTCGGAGAGACTTGGAAAGTGGTTGCATCTGGACTAAATTGGGTCCTGCGGATCGATTGGTACCATCCCCGAGCTTGTACGACCTTCGGAAGAGGTCGACCGACGAAATTCCCCCAAATCTGAGGAGATATTCTTGAATAACTTTTTTTGTGAAGGTCGGAGAGACTTGCAAGTAGGCTCTACCCCCACTAAATGGGGTAGCGCGCATCGATCGGTACCATCCTTGAGCTTCTCCGACTTTCGGAAGGGTTAGGGTTAGGGTTAGGGATGAAAGCACATAGGAGAAAGAGATATTCTTGAATAACTTTTTTTTTGAAGGTCGGAGAGACTTGCAAGTAGGCTCTACCCCCACTAAATGGGGTTGCGCGCATCGATCGGTACCATCCTTGAGCTTCTCCGACTTTCGGAAGGGTTAGGGTTAGGGTTAGGGATGAAAGCACATAGGAGAAAGAGATATTCTTGAATAACTTTTTTTGTGAAGGTCGGAGAGACTTGGAAAGTGGTTGCATCTGGACTAATTTGGGTCCTGCGGATCGATTGGTACCATCCCCGAGCTTGTACGACCTTCGGAAGAGGTCGACCGACGAAATTCCCCCAAATCTGAGGAGATATTCTTGAATAACTTTTTTGTGAAGGTCGGAGAGACTTGCAAGTAGGCTCTACCCCCACTAAATGGGGTAGCGCGCATCGATCGGTACCATCCTTGAGCTTCTCCGACTTTCGGAAGGGTTAGGGTTAGGGTTAGGGATGAAAGCACATAGGAGAAAGAGATATTCTTGAATAACTTTTTTTGTGAAGGTCGGAGAGACTTGCAAGTAGGCTCTACCCCCACTAAATGGGGTAGCGCGCATCGATCGGTACCATCCTTGAGCTTCTCCGACTTTCGGAAGGGTTAGGGTTAGGGTTAGAGATGAAAGCACATAGGAGAAAGAGATATTCTTGAATAACTTTTTTTGTGAAGGTCGGAGAGACTTGGAAAGTGGTTGCATCTGGACTAAATTGGGTCCTGCGGATCGATTGGTACCATCCCCGAGCTTGTACGACCTTTGGAAGAGGTCGACCGACGAAATTCCCCCAAATCTGAGGAGATATTCTTGAATAACTTTTTTTGTGAAGGTCGGAGAGACTTGCAAGTAGGCTCTACCCCCACTAAATGGGGTAGCGCGCATCGATCGGTACCATCCTTGAGCTTTTCCGACTTTCGGAAGGGTTAGGGTTAGGGTTAGGGATGAAAGCACATAGGAGAAAGAGATATTCTTGAATAACTTTTTTTGTGAAGGTCGGAGAGACTTACAAGTAGGCTCTACCCCCACTAAATGGGGTAGCGCGCATCGATCGGTACCATCCTTGAGCTTCTCCGACTTTCGGAAGGGTTAGGGTTAGGGTTAGGGATGAAAGCACATAGGAGAAAGAGATATTCTTGAATAACTTTTTTTGTGAAGGTCGGAGAGACTTGCAAGTAGGCTCTACCCCCACTAAATGGGGTTGCGCGCATCGATCGGTACCATCCTTGAGCTTCTCCGACCTTCGGAAGGGTTAGGGTTAGGGATGAAAGCACATAGGAGAAAGAGATATTCTTGAATAACTTTTTTTGTGAAGGTCGGAGAGACTTGGAAAGTGGTTGCATCTGGACTAATTTGGGTCCTGCGGATCGATTGGTACCATCCCCGAGCTTGTACGACCTTCGGAAGAGGTCCACCGACGAAATTCCCCCAAATCTGAGGAGATATTCTTGAATAACTTTTTTTGTGAAGGTCGGAGAGACTTGCAAGTAGGCTCTACCCCCACTAAATGGGGTAGCGCGCATCGATCGGTACCATCCTTGAGCTTCTCCGACTTTCGGAAGGGTTAGGGTTAGGGTTAGGGATGAAAGCACATAGGAGAAAGAGATATTCTTGAATAACTTTTTTTGTGAAGGTCGGAGAGACTTGCAAGTAGGCTCTACCCCCACTAAATGGGGTAGCGCGCATCGATCGGTACCATCCTTGAGCTTCTCCGACTTTCGGAAGGGTTAGGGTTAGGGTTAGGGATGAAAGCACATAGGAGAAAGAGATATTCTTGAATAACTTTTTTTGTGAAGGTCGGAGAGACTTGCAAGTAGGCTCTACCCCCACTAAATGGGGTTGCGCGCATCGATCGGTACCATCCTTGAGCTTCTCCGACTTTCGGAAGGGTTAGGGTTAGGGTTAGGGATGAAAGCACATAGGAGAAAGAGATATTCTTGAATAACTTTTTTTGTGAAGGTCGGAGAGACTTGGAAAGTGGTTGCATCTGGACTAATTTGGGTCCTGCGGATCGATTGGTACCATCCCCGAGCTTGTACGACCTTCGGAAGAGGTCGACCGACGAAATTCCCCCAAATCTGAGGAGATATTCTTGAATAACTTTTTTGTGAAGGTCGGAGAGACTTGCAAGTAGGCTCTACCCCCACTAAATGGGGTAGCGCGCATCGATCGGTACCATCCTTGAGCTTCTCCGACTTTCGGAAGGGTTAGGGTTAGGGTTAGGGATGAAAGCACATAGGAGAAAGAGATATTCTTGAATAACTTTTTTTGTGAAGGTCGGAGAGACTTGGAAAGTGGTTGCATCTGGACTAATTTGGGTCCTGCGGATCGATTGGTACCATCCCCGAGCTTGTACGACCTTCGGAAGAGGTCGACCGACGAAATTCCCCCAAATCTGAGGAGATATTCTTGAATAACTTTTTTGTGAAGGTCGGAGAGACTTGCAAGTAGGCTCTACCCCCACTAAATGGGGTAGCGCGCATCGATCGGTACCATCCTTGAGCTTCTCCGACTTTCGGAAGGGTTAGGGTTAGGGTTAGGGATGAAAGCACATAGGAGAAAGAGATATTCTTGAATAACTTTTTTTGTGAAGGTCGGAGAGACTTGGAAAGTGGTTGCATCTGGACTAATTTGGGTCCTGCGGATCGATTGGTACCATCCCCGAGCTTGTACGACCTTCGGAAGAGGTCGACCGACGAAATTCCCCCAAATCTGAGGAGATATTCTTGAATAACTTTTTTGTGAAGGTCGGAGAGACTTGCAAGTAGGCTCTACCCCCACTAAATGGGGTAGCGCGCATCGATCGGTACCATCCTTGAGCTTCTCCGACTTTCGGAAGGGTTAGGGTTAGGGTTAGGGATGAAAGCACATAGGAGAAAGAGATATTCTTGAATAACTTTTTTTGTGAAGGTCGGAGAGACTTGCAAGTAGGCTCTACCCCCACTAAATGGGGTAGCGCGCATCGATCGGTACCATCCTTGAGCTTCTCCGACTTTCGGAAGGGTTAGGGTTAGGGTTAGAGATGAAAGCACATAGGAGAAAGAGATATTCTTGAATAACTTTTTTTGTGAAGGTCGGAGAGACTTGGAAAGTGGTTGCATCTGGACTAAATTGGGTCCTGCGGATCGATTGGTACCATCCCCGAGCTTGTACGACCTTCGGAAGAGGTCGACCGACGAAATTCCCCCAAATCTGAGGAGATATTCTTGAATAACTTTTTTTGTGAAGGTCGGAGAGACTTGCAAGTAGGCTCTACCCCCACTAAATGGGGTAGCGCACATCGATCGGTACCATCCTTGAGCTTTTCCGACTTTCGGAAGGGTTAGGGTTAGGGTTAGGGATGAAAGCACATAGGAGAAAGAGATATTCTTGAATAACTTTTTTTGTGAAGGTCGGAGAGACTTGCAAGTAGGCTCTACCCCCACTAAATGGGGTAGCGCGCATCGATCGGTACCATCCTTGAGCTTCTCCGACTTTCGGAAGGGTTAGGGTTAGGGTTAGGGATGAAAGCACATAGGAGAAAGAGATATTCTTGAATAACTTTTTTTGTGAAGGTCGGAGAGACTTGCAAGTAGGCTCTACCCCCACTAAATGGGGTTGCGCGCATCGATCGGTACCATCCTTGAGCTTCTCCGACCTTCGGAAGGGTTAGGGTTAGGGATGAAAGCACATAGGAGAAAGAGATATTCTTGAATAACTTTTTTTGTGAAGGTCGGAGAGACTTGGAAAGTGGTTGCATCTGGACTAATTTGGGTCCTGCGGATCGATTGGTACCATCCCCGAGCTTGTACGACCTTCGGAAGAGGTCCACCGACGAAATTCCCCCAAATCTGAGGAGATATTCTTGAATAACTTTTTTTGTGAAGGTCGGAGAGACTTGCAAGTAGGCTCTACCCCCACTAAATGGGGTAGCGCGCATCGATCGGTACCATCCTTGAGCTTCTCCGACTTTCGGAAGGGTTAGGGTTAGGGTTAGGGATGAAAGCACATAGGAGAAAGAGATATTCTTGAATAACTTTTTTTTTGAAGGTCGGAGAGACTTGCAAGTAGGCTCTACCCCCACTAAATGGGGTTGCGCGCATCGATCGGTACCATCCTTGAGCTTCTCCGACTTTCGGAAGGGTTAGGGTTAGGGTTAGGGATGAAAGCACATAGGAGAAAGAGATATTCTTGAATAACTTTTTTTGTGAAGGTCGGAGAGACTTGGAAAGTGGTTGCATCTGGACTAATTTGGGTCCTGCGGATCGATTGGTACCATCCCCGAGCTTGTACGACCTTCGGAAGAGGTCGACCGACGAAATTCCCCCAAATCTGAGGAGATATTCTTGAATAACTTTTTTGTGAAGGTCGGAGAGACTTGCAAGTAGGCTCTACCCCCACTAAATGGGGTAGCGCGCATCGATCGGTACCATCCTTGAGCTTCTCCGACTTTCGGAAGGGTTAGGGTTAGGGTTAGGGATGAAAGCACATAGGAGAAAGAGATATTCTTGAATAACTTTTTTTGTGAAGGTCGGAGAGACTTGCAAGTAGGCTCTACCCCCACTAAATGGGGTAGCGCGCATCGATCGGTACCATCCTTGAGCTTCTCCGACTTTCGGAAGGGTTAGGGTTAGGGTTAGAGATGAAAGCACATAGGAGAAAGAGATATTCTTGAATAACTTTTTTTGTGAAGGTCGGAGAGACTTGGAAAGTGGTTGCATCTGGACTAAATTGGGTCCTGCGGATCGATTGGTACCATCCCCGAGCTTGTACGACCTTCGGAAGAGGTCGACCGACGAAATTCCCCCAAATCTGAGGAGATATTCTTGAATAACTTTTTTTGTGAAGGTCGGAGAGACTTGCAAGTAGGCTCTACCCCCACTAAATGGGGTAGCGCGCATCGATCGGTACCATCCTTGAGCTTTTCCGACTTTCGGAAGGGTTAGGGTTAGGGTTAGGGATGAAAGCACATAGGAGAAAGAGATATTCTTGAATAACTTTTTTTGTGAAGGTCGGAGAGACTTGCAAGTAGGCTCTACCCCCACTAAATGGGGTAGCGCGCATCGATCGGTACCATCCTTGAGCTTCTCCGACTTTCGGAAGGGTTAGGGTTAGGGTTAGGGATGAAAGCACATAGGAGAAAGAGATATTCTTGAATAACTTTTTTTGTGAAGGTCGGAGAGACTTGCAAGTAGGCTCTACCCCCACTAAATGGGGTTGCGCGCATCGATCGGTACCATCCTTGAGCTTCTCCGACCTTCGGAAGGGTTAGGGTTAGGGATGAAAGCACATAGGAGAAAGAGATATTCTTGAATAACTTTTTTTGTGAAGGTCGGAGAGACTTGGAAAGTGGTTGCATCTGGACTAATTTGGGTCCTGCGGATCGATTGGTACCATCCCCGAGCTTGTACGACCTTCGGAAGAGGTCCACCGACGAAATTCCCCCAAATCTGAGGAGATATTCTTGAATAACTTTTTTTGTGAAGGTCGGAGAGACTTGCAAGTAGGCTCTACCCCCACTAAATGGGGTAGCGCGCATCGATCGGTACCATCCTTGAGCTTCTCCGACTTTCGGAAGGGTTAGGGTTAGGGTTAGGGATGAAAGCACATAGGAGAAAGAGATATTCTTGAATAACTTTTTTTGTGAAGGTCGGAGAGACTTGCAAGTAGGCTCTACCCCCACTAAATGGGGTAGCGCGCATCGATCGGTACCATCCTTGAGCTTCTCCGACTTTCGGAAGGGTTAGGGTTAGGGTTAGGGATGAAAGCACATAGGAGAAAGAGATATTCTTGAATAACTTTTTTTGTGAAGGTCGGAGAGACTTGCAAGTAGGCTCTACCCCCACTAAATGGGGTTGCGCGCATCGATCGGTACCATCCTTGAGCTTCTCCGACTTTCGGAAGGGTTAGGGTTAGGGTTAGGGATGAAAGCACATAGGAGAAAGAGATATTCTTGAATAACTTTTTTTGTGAAGGTCGGAGAGACTTGGAAAGTGGTTGCATCTGGACTAATTTGGGTCCTGCGGATCGATTGGTACCATCCCCGAGCTTGTACGACCTTCGGAAGAGGTCGACCGACGAAATTCCCCCAAATCTGAGGAGATATTCTTGAATAACTTTTTTGTGAAGGTCGGAGAGACTTGCAAGTAGGCTCTACCCCCACTAAATGGGGTAGCGCGCATCGATCGGTACCATCCTTGAGCTTCTCCGACTTTCGGAAGGGTTAGGGTTAGGGTTAGGGATGAAAGCACATAGGAGAAAGAGATATTCTTGAATAACTTTTTTTGTGAAGGTCGGAGAGACTTGCAAGTAGGCTCTACCCCCACTAAATGGGGTAGCGCGCATCGATCGGTACCATCCTTGAGCTTCTCCGACTTTCGGAAGGGTTAGGGTTAGGGTTAGGGATGAAAGCACATAGGAGAAAGAGATATTCTTGAATAACTTTTTTTGTGAAGGTCGGAGAGACTTGCAAGTAGGCTCTACCCCCACTAAATGGGGTTGCGCGCATCGATCGGTACCATCCTTGAGCTTCTCCGACCTTCGGAAGGGTTAGGGTTAGGGATGAAAGCACATAGGAGAAAGAGATATTCTTGAATAACTTTTTTTGTGAAGGTCGGAGAGACTTGGAAAGTGGTTGCATCTGGACTAATTTGGGTCCTGCGGATCGATTGGTACCATCCCCGAGCTTGTACGACCTTCGGAAGAGGTCCACCGACGAAATTCCCCCAAATCTGAGGAGATATTCTTGAATAACTTTTTTTGTGAAGGTCGGAGAGACTTGCAAGTAGGCTCTACCCCCACTAAATGGGGTAGCGCGCATCGATCGGTACCATCCTTGAGCTTCTCCGACTTTCGGAAGGGTTAGGGTTAGGGTTAGGGATGAAAGCACATAGGAGAAAGAGATATTCTTGAATAACTTTTTTTGTGAAGGTCGGAGAGACTTGCAAGTAGGCTCTACCCCCACTAAATGGGGTAGCGCGCATCTATCGGTACCATCCTTGAGCTTCTCCGACTTTCGGAAGGGTTAGGGTTAGGGTTAGGGATGAAAGCACATAGGAGAAAGAGATATTCTTGAATAACTTTTTTTGTGAAGGTCGGAGAGACTTGCAAGTAGGCTCTACCCCCACTAAATGGGGTTGCGCGCATCGATCGGTACCATCCTTGAGCTTCTCCGACTTTCGGAAGGGTTAGGGTTAGGGATGAAAGCACATAGGAGAAAGAGATATTCTTGAATAACTTTTTTTGTGAAGGTCGGAGAGACTTGGAAAGTGGTTGCATCTGGACTAATTTGGGTCCTGCGGATCGATTGGTACCATCCCCGAGCTTGTACGACCTTTGGAAGAGGTCGACCGACGAAATTCCCCCAAATCTGAGGAGATATTCTTGAATAACTTTTTTGTGAAGGTCGGAGAGACTTGCAAGTAGGCTCTACCCCCACTAAATGGGGTAGCGCGCATCGATCGGTACCATCCTTGAGCTTCTCCGACTTTCGGAAGGGTTAGGGTTAGGGTTAGGGATGAAAGCACATAGGAGAAAGAGATATTCTTGAATAACTTTTTTTGTGAAGGTCGGAGAGACTTGCAAGTAGGCTCTACCCCCACTAAATGGGGTAGCGCGCATCGATCGGTACCATCCTTGAGCTTCTCCGACTTTCGGAAGGGTTAGGGTTAGGGATGAAAGCACATAGGAGAAAGAGATATTCTTGAATAACTTTTTTTGTGAAGGTCGGAGAGACTTGGAAAGTGGTTGCATCTGGACTAATTTGGGTCCTGCAGATCGATTGGTACCATCCCCGAGCTTGTACGACCTTCGGAAGAGGTCGACCGACGAAATTCCCCCAAATCTGAGGAGATATTCTTGAATAACTTTTTTTGTGAATGTCGGAGAGACTTGCAAGTAGGCTCTACCCCCACTAAATGGGGTAGCGCGCATCGATCGGTACCATCCTTGAGCTTCTCCGACTTTCGGAAGGGTTAGGGTTAGGGTTAGGGATGAAAGCACATAGGAGAAAGAGATATTCTTGAATAACTTTTTTTGTGAAGGTCGGAGAGACTTGGAAAGTGGTTGCATCTGGACTAATTTGGGTCCTGCGGATCGATTGGTACCATCCCCGAGCTTGTACGACCTTCGGAAGAGGTCGACCGACGAAATTCCCCCAAATCTGAGGAGATATTCTTGAATAACTTTTTTGTGAAGGTCGGAGAGACTTGCAAGTAGGCTCTACCCCCACTAAATGGGGTAGCGCGCATCGATCGGTACCATCCTTGAGCTTCTCCGACTTTCGGAAGGGTTAGGGTTAGGGTTAGGGATGAAAGCACATAGGAGAAAGAGATATTCTTGAATAACTTTTTTTGTGAAGGTCGGAGAGACTTGGAAAGTGGTTGCATCTGGACTAATTTGGGTCCTGCGGATCGATTGGTACCATCCCCGAGCTTGTACGACCTTCGGAAGAGGTCGACCGACGAAATTCCCCCAAATCTGAGGAGATATTCTTGAATAACTTTTTTGTGAAGGTCGGAGAGACTTGCAAGTAGGCTCTACCCCCACTAAATGGGGTAGCGCGCATCGATCGGTACCATCCTTGAGCTTCTCCGACTTTCGGAAGGGTTAGGGTTAGGGTTAGGGATGAAAGCACATAGGAGAAAGAGATATTCTTGAATAACGTTTTTTGTGAAGGTCGGAGAGACTTGCAAGTAGGCTCTACCCCCACTAAATGGGGTAGCGCGCATCTATCGGTACCATCCTTGACCTTCTCCGACTTTCGGAAGGGTTAGGGTTAGGGTTAGGGATGAAAGCACATAGGAGAAAGAGATATTCTTGAATAACTTTTTTTGTGAAGGTCGGAGAGACTTGCAAGTAGGCTCTACCCCCACTAAATGGGGTTGCACGCATCGATCGGTACCATCCTTGAGCTTCTCCGACTTTCGGAAGGGTTAGGGTTAGGGTTAGGGATGAAAGCACATAGGAGAAAGAGATATTCTTGAATAACTTTTTTTGTGAAGGTCGGAGAGACTTGGAAAGTGGTTGCATCTGGACTAATTTGGGTCCTGCGGATCGATTGGTACCATCCCCGAGCTTGTACGACCTTCGGAAGAGGTCGACCGACGAAATTCCCCCAAATCTGAGGAGATATTCTTGAATAACTTTTTTGTGAAGGTCGGAGAGACTTGCAAGTAGGCTCTACCCCCACTAAATGGGGTAGCGCGCATCGATCGGTACCATCCTTGAGCTTCTCCGACTTTCGGAAGGGTTAGGGTTAGGGTTAGGGATGAAAGCACATAGGAGAAAGAGATATTCTTGAATAACTTTTTTTGTGAAGGTCGGAGAGACTTGCAAGTAGGCTCTACCCCCACTAAATGGGGTAGCGCGCATCGATCGGTACCATCCTTGAGCTTCTCCGACTTTCGGAAGGGTTAGGGTTAGGGTTAGAGATGAAAGCACATAGGAGAAAGAGATATTCTTGAATAACTTTTTTTGTGAAGGTCGGAGAGACTTGGAAAGTGGTTGCATCTGGACTAATTTGGGTCCTGCGGATCGATTGGTACCATCCCCGAGCTTGTACGACCTTCGGAAGAGGTCGACCGACGAAATTCCCCCAAATCTGAGGAGATATTCTTGAATAACTTTTTTTGTGAAGGTCGGAGAGACTTGCAAGTAGGCTCTACCCCCACTAAATGGGGTAGCGCGCATCGATCGGTACCATCCTTGAGCTTCTCCGACTTTCGGAAGGGTTAGGGTTAGGGTTAGGGATGAAAGCACATAGGAGAAAGAGATATTCTTGAATAACTTTTTTTGTGAAGGTCGGAGAGACTTGCAAGTAGGCTCTACCCCCACTAAATGGGGTAGCGCGCATCGATCGGTACCATCCTTGAGCTTCTCCGACTTTCGGAAGGGTTAGGGTTAGGGTTAGGGATGAAAGCACATAGGAGAAAGAGATATTCTTGAATAACTTTTTTTGTGAAGGTCGGAGAGACTTGGAAAGTGGTTGCATCTGGACTAATTTGGGTCCTGCGGATCGATTGGTACCATCCCCGAGCTTGTACGACCTTCGGAAGAGGTCGACAGACGAAATTCCCCCAAATCTGAGGAGATATTCTTGAATAACGTTTTTGTGAAGGTCGGAGAGACTTGCAAGTAGGCTCTACCCCCACTAAATGGGGTAGCGCGCATCGATCGGTACCATCCTTGAGCTTCTCCGACTTTCGGAAGGGTTAGGGTTAGGGTTAGGGATGAAAGCACATAGGAGAAAGAGATATTCTTGAATAACTTTTTTTGTGAAGGTCGGAGAGACTTGCAAGTAGGCTCTACCCCCACTAAATGGGTAGCGCGCATCGATCGGTACCATCCTTGAGCTTCTCCGACTTTCGGAAGGGTTAGGGTTAGGGTTAGAGATGAAAGCACATAGGAGAAAGAGATATTCTTGAATAACTTTTTTTGTGAAGGTCGGAGAGACTTGGAAAGTGGTTGCATCTGGACTAATTTGGGTCCTGCGGATCGATTGGTACCATCCCCGAGCTTGTACGACCTTCGGAAGAGGTCGACCGACGAAATTCCCCCAAATCTGAGGAGATATTCTTGAATAACTTTTTTTGTGAAGGTCGGAGAGACTTGCAAGTAGGCTCTACCCCCACTAAATGGGGTAGCGCGCATCGATCGGTACCATCCTTGAGCTTCTCCGACTTTCGGAAGGGTTAGGGTTAGGGTTAGGGATGAAAGCACATAGGAGAAAGAGATATTCTTGAATAACTTTTTTTGTGAAGGTCGGAGAGACTTGCAAGTAGGCTCTACCCCCACTAAATGGGGTAGCGCGCATCGATCGGTACCATCCTTGAGCTTCTCCGACTTTCGGAAGGGTTAGGGTTAGGGTTAGGGATGAAAGCACATAGGAGAAAGAGATATTCTTGAATAACTTTTTTTGTGAAGGTCGGAGAGACTTGCAAGTAGGCTCTACCCCCACTAAATGGGGTTGCGCGCATCGATCGGTACCATCCTTGAGCTTCTCCGACCTTCGGAAGGGTTAGGGTTAGGGATGAAAGCACATAGGAGAAAGAGATATTCTTGAATAACTTTTTTTGTGAAGGTCGGAGAGACTTGGAAAGTGGTTGCATCTGGACTAATTTGGGTCCTGCGGATCGATTGGTACCATCCATGAGCTTGTACGACCTTCGGAAGAGGTCCACCGACGAAATTCCCCCAAATCTGAGGAGATATTCTTGAATAACTTTTTTTGTGAAGGTCGGAGAGACTTGCAAGTAGGCTCTACCCCCACTAAATGGGGTAGCGCGCATCGATCGGTACCATCCTTGAGCTTCTCCGACTTTCGGAAGGGTTAGGGTTAGGGTTAGGGATGAAAGCACATAGGAGAAAGAGATATTCTTGAATAACTTTTTTTGTGAAGGTCGGAGAGACTTGCAAGTAGGCTCTACCCCCACTAAATGGGGTAGCGCGCATCTATCGGTACCATCCTTGAGCTTCTCCGACTTTCGGAAGGGTTAGGGTTAGGGTTAGGGATGAAAGCACATAGGAGAAAGAGATATTCTTGAATAACTTTTTTTGTGAAGGTCGGAGAGACTTGCAAGTAGGCTCTACCCCCACTAAATGGGGTTGCGCGCATCGATCGGTACCATCCTTGAGCTTCTCCGACTTTCGGAAGGGTTAGGGTTAGGGTTAGGGATGAAAGCACATAGGAGAAAGAGATATTCTTGAATAACTTTTTTTGTGAAGGTCGGAGAGACTTGGAAAGTGGTTGCATCTGGACTAATTTGGGTCCTGCGGATCGATTGGTACCATCCCCGAGCTTGTACGACCTTCGGAAGAGGTCGACCGACGAAATTCCCCCAAATCTGAGGAGATATTCTTGAATAACTTTTTTGTGAAGGTCGGAGAGACTTGCAAGTAGGCTCTACCCCCACTAAATGGGGTAGCGCGCATCGATCGGTACCATCCTTGAGCTTCTCCGACTTTCGGAAGGGTTAGGGTTAGGGTTAGGGATGAAAGCACATAGGAGAAAGAGATATTCTTGAATAACTTTTTTTGTGAAGGTCGGAGAGACTTGCAAGTAGGCTCTACCCCCACTAAATGGGGTA
Source organism: Limanda limanda (assembly GCF_963576545.1). Classification (NCBI taxonomy): domain Eukaryota; kingdom Metazoa; phylum Chordata; class Actinopteri; order Pleuronectiformes; family Pleuronectidae; genus Limanda; species Limanda limanda. Next base: position 463,708 of record NW_026870493.1, read on the forward strand.
GCGCGCATCGATCGGTACCATCCTTGAGCTTCTCCGACTTTCGGAAGGGTTAGGGTTAGGGTTAGAGATGAAAGCACATAGGAGAAAGAGATATTCTTGAATAACTTTTTTTGTGAAGGTCGGAGAGACTTGGAAAGTGGTTGCATCTGGACTAATTTGGGTCCTGCGGATCGATTGGTACCATCCCCGAGCTTGTACGACCTTCGGAAGAGGTCGACCGACGAAATTCCCCCAAATCTGAGGAGATATTCTTGAATAACTTTTTTTGTGAAGGTCGGAGAGACTTGCAAGTAGGCTCTACCCCCACTAAATGGGGTAGCGCGCATCGATCGGTACCATCCTTGAGCTTCTCCGACTTTCGGAAGGGTTAGGGTTAGGGTTAGGGATGAAAGCACATAGGAGAAAGAGATATTCTTGAATAACTTTTTTTGTGAAGGTCGGAGAGACTTGCAAGTAGGCTCTACCCCCACTAAATGGGGTAGCGCGCATCGATCGGTACCATCCTTGAGCTTCTCCGACTTTCGGAAGGGTTAGGGTTAGGGTTAGGGATGAAAGCACATAGGAGAAAGAGATATTCTTGAATAACTTTTTTTTTGAAGGTCGGAGAGACTTGCAAGTAGGCTCTACCCCCACTAAATGGGGTTGCGCGCATCGATCGGTACCATCCTTGAGCTTCTCCGACTTTCGGAAGGGTTAGGGTTAGGGTTAGGGATGAAAGCACATAGGAGAAAGAGATATTCTTGAATAACTTTTTTTGTGAAGGTCGGAGAGACTTGGAAAGTGGTTGCATCTGGACTAATTTGGGTCCTGCGGATCGATTGGTACCATCCCCGAGCTTGTACGACCTTCGGAAGAGGTCGACCGACGAAATTCCCCCAAATCTGAGGAGATATTCTTGAATAACTTTTTTGTGAAGGTCGGAGAGACTTGCAAGTAGGCTCTACCCCCACTAAATGGGGTAGCGCGCATCGATCGGTACCATCCTTGAGCTTCTCCGACTTTCGGAAGGGTTAGGGTTAGGGTTAGGGATGAAAGCACATAGGAGAAAGAGATATTCTTGAATAACTTTTTTTGTGAAGGTCGGAGAGACTTGCAAGTAGGCTCTACCCCCACTAAATGGGGTAGCGCGCATCGATCGGTACCATCCTTGAGCTTCTCCGACTTTCGGAAGGGTTAGGGTTAGGGTTAGAGATGAAAGCACATAGGAGAAAGAGATATTCTTGAATAACTTTTTTTGTGAAGGTCGGAGAGACTTGGAAAGTGGTTGCATCTGGACTAAATTGGGTCCTGCGGATCGATTGGTACCATCCCCGAGCTTGTACGACCTTCGGAAGAGGTCGACCGACGAAATTCCCCCAAATCTGAGGAGATATTCTTGAATAACTTTTTTTGTGAAGGTCGGAGAGACTTGCAAGTAGGCTCTACCCCCACTAAATGGGGTAGCGCGCATCGATCGGTACCATCCTTGAGCTTTTCCGACTTTCGGAAGGGTTAGGGTTAGGGTTAGGGATGAAAGCACATAGGAGAAAGAGATATTCTTGAATAACTTTTTTTGTGAAGGTCGGAGAGACTTGCAAGTAGGCTCTACCCCCACTAAATGGGGTAGCGCGCATCGATCGGTACCATCCTTGAGCTTCTCCGACTTTCGGAAGGGTTAGGGTTAGGGTTAGGGATGAAAGCACATAGGAGAAAGAGATATTCTTGAATAACTTTTTTTGTGAAGGTCGGAGAGACTTGCAAGTAGGCTCTACCCCCACTAAATGGGGTTGCGCGCATCGATCGGTACCATCCTTGAGCTTCTCCGACCTTCGGAAGGGTTAGGGTTAGGGATGAAAGCACATAGGAGAAAGAGATATTCTTGAATAACTTTTTTTGTGAAGGTCGGAGAGACTTGGAAAGTGGTTGCATCTGGACTAATTTGGGTCCTGCGGATCGATTGGTACCATCCCCGAGCTTGTACGACCTTCGGAAGAGGTCCACCGACGAAATTCCCCCAAATCTGAGGAGATATTCTTGAATAACTTTTTTTGTGAAGGTCGGAGAGACTTGCAAGTAGGCTCTACCCCCACTAAATGGGGTAGCGCGCATCGATCGGTACCATCCTTGAGCTTCTCCGACTTTCGGAAGGGTTAGGGTTAGGGTTAGGGATGAAAGCACATAGGAGAAAGAGATATTCTTGAATAACTTTTTTTTTGAAGGTCGGAGAGACTTGCAAGTAGGCTCTACCCCCACTAAATGGGGTTGCGCGCATCGATCGGTACCATCCTTGAGCTTCTCCGACTTTCGGAAGGGTTAGGGTTAGGGTTAGGGATGAAAGCACATAGGAGAAAGAGATATTCTTGAATAACTTTTTTTGTGAAGGTCGGAGAGACTTGGAAAGTGGTTGCATCTGGACTAATTTGGGTCCTGCGGATCGATTGGTACCATCCCCGAGCTTGTACGACCTTCGGAAGAGGTCGACCGACGAAATTCCCCCAAATCTGAGGAGATATTCTTGAATAACTTTTTTGTGAAGGTCGGAGAGACTTGCAAGTAGGCTCTACCCCCACTAAATGGGGTAGCGCGCATCGATCGGTACCATCCTTGAGCTTCTCCGACTTTCGGAAGGGTTAGGGTTAGGGTTAGGGATGAAAGCACATAGGAGAAAGAGATATTCTTGAATAACTTTTTTTGTGAAGGTCGGAGAGACTTGCAAGTAGGCTCTACCCCCACTAAATGGGGTAGCGCGCATCGATCGGTACCATCCTTGAGCTTCTCCGACTTTCGGAAGGGTTAGGGTTAGGGTTAGAGATGAAAGCACATAGGAGAAAGAGATATTCTTGAATAACTTTTTTTGTGAAGGTCGGAGAGACTTGGAAAGTGGTTGCATCTGGACTAAATTGGGTCCTGCGGATCGATTGGTACCATCCCCGAGCTTGTACGACCTTCGGAAGAGGTCGACCGACGAAATTCCCCCAAATCTGAGGAGATATTCTTGAATAACTTTTTTTGTGAAGGTCGGAGAGACTTGCAAGTAGGCTCTACCCCCACTAAATGGGGTAGCGCGCATCGATCGGTACCATCCTTGAGCTTTTCCGACTTTCGGAAGGGTTAGGGTTAGGGTTAGGGATGAAAGCACATAGGAGAAAGAGATATTCTTGAATAACTTTTTTTGTGAAGGTCGGAGAGACTTGCAAGTAGGCTCTACCCCCACTAAATGGGGTAGCGCGCATCGATCGGTACCATCCTTGAGCTTCTCCGACTTTCGGAAGGGTTAGGGTTAGGGTTAGGGATGAAAGCACATAGGAGAAAGAGATATTCTTGAATAACTTTTTTTGTGAAGGTCGGAGAGACTTGCAAGTAGGCTCTACCCCCACTAAATGGGGTTGCGCGCATCGATCGGTACCATCCTTGAGCTTCTCCGACCTTCGGAAGGGTTAGGGTTAGGGATGAAAGCACATAGGAGAAAGAGATATTCTTGAATAACTTTTTTTGTGAAGGTCGGAGAGACTTGGAAAGTGGTTGCATCTGGACTAATTTGGGTCCTGCGGATCGATTGGTACCATCCCCGAGCTTGTACGACCTTCGGAAGAGGTCCACCGACGAAATTCCCCCAAATCTGAGGAGATATTCTTGAATAACTTTTTTTGTGAAGGTCGGAGAGACTTGCAAGTAGGCTCTACCCCCACTAAATGGGGTAGCGCGCATCGATCGGTACCATCCTTGAGCTTCTCCGACTTTCGGAAGGGTTAGGGTTAGGGTTAGGGATGAAAGCACATAGGAGAAAGAGATATTCTTGAATAACTTTTTTTGTGAAGGTCGGAGAGACTTGCAAGTAGGCTCTACCCCCACTAAATGGGGTAGCGCGCATCGATCGGTACCATCCTTGAGCTTCTCCGACTTTCGGAAGGGTTAGGGTTAGGGTTAGGGATGAAAGCACATAGGAGAAAGAGATATTCTTGAATAACTTTTTTTGTGAAGGTCGGAGAGACTTGCAAGTAGGCTCTACCCCCACTAAATGGGGTTGCGCGCATCGATCGGTACCATCCTTGAGCTTCTCCGACTTTCGGAAGGGTTAGGGTTAGGGTTAGGGATGAAAGCACATAGGAGAAAGAGATATTCTTGAATAACTTTTTTTGTGAAGGTCGGAGAGACTTGGAAAGTGGTTGCATCTGGACTAATTTGGGTCCTGCGGATCGATTGGTACCATCCCCGAGCTTGTACGACCTTCGGAAGAGGTCGACCGACGAAATTCCCCCAAATCTGAGGAGATATTCTTGAATAACTTTTTTGTGAAGGTCGGAGAGACTTGCAAGTAGGCTCTACCCCCACTAAATGGGGTAGCGCGCATCGATCGGTACCATCCTTGAGCTTCTCCGACTTTCGGAAGGGTTAGGGTTAGGGTTAGGGATGAAAGCACATAGGAGAAAGAGATATTCTTGAATAACTTTTTTTGTGAAGGTCGGAGAGACTTGCAAGTAGGCTCTACCCCCACTAAATGGGGTAGCGCGCATCGATCGGTACCATCCTTGAGCTTCTCCGACTTTCGGAAGGGTTAGGGTTAGGGTTAGAGATGAAAGCACATAGGAGAAAGAGATATTCTTGAATAACTTTTTTTGTGAAGGTCGGAGAGACTTGGAAAGTGGTTGCATCTGGACTAATTTGGGTCCTGCGGATCGATTGGTACCATCCCCGAGCTTGTACGACCTTCGGAAGAGGTCGACCGACGAAATTCCCCCAAATCTGAGGAGATATTCTTGAATAACTTTTTTTGTGAAGGTCGGAGAGACTTGCAAGTAGGCTCTACCCCCACTAAATGGGGTAGCGCGCATCGATCGGTACCATCCTTGAGCTTCTCCGACTTTCGGAAGGGTTAGGGTTAGGGTTAGGGATGAAAGCACATAGGAGAAAGAGATATTCTTGAATAACTTTTTTTGTGAAGGTCGGAGAGACTTGCAAGTAGGCTCTACCCCCACTAAATGGGGTAGCGCGCATCGATCGGTACCATCCTTGAGCTTCTCCGACTTTCGGAAGGGTTAGGGTTAGGGTTAGGGATGAAAGCACATAGGAGAAAGAGATATTCTTGAATAACTTTTTTTGTGAAGGTCGGAGAGACTTGCAAGTAGGCTCTACCCCCACTAAATGGGGTTGCGCGCATCGATCGGTACCATCCTTGAGCTTCTCCGACTTTCGGAAGGGTTAGGGTTAGGGTTAGGGATGAAAGCACATAGGAGAAAGAGATATTCTTGAATAACTTTTTTTGTGAAGGTCGGAGAGACTTGGAAAGTGGTTGCATCTGGACTAATTTGGGTCCTGCGGATCGATTGGTACCATCCCCGAGCTTGTACGACCTTCGGAAGAGGTCCACCGACGAAATTCCCCCAAATCTGAGGAGATATTCTTGAATAACTTTTTTTGTGAAGGTCGGAGAGACTTGCAAGTAGGCTCTACCCCCACTAAATGGGGTAGCGCGCATCGATCGGTACCATCCTTGAGCTTCTCCGACTTTCGGAAGGGTTAGGGTTAGGGTTAGGGATGAAAGCACATAGGAGAAAGAGATATTCTTGAATAACTTTTTTTGTGAAGGTCGGAGAGACTTGCAAGTAGGCTCTACCCCCACTAAATGGGGTAGCGCGCATCGATCGGTACCATCCTTGAGCTTCTCCGACTTTCGGAAGGGTTAGGGTTAGGGTTAGAGATGAAAGCACATAGGAGAAAGAGATATTCTTGAATAACTTTTTTTGTGAAGGTCGGAGAGACTTGGAAAGTGGTTGCATCTGGACTAAATTGGGTCCTGCGGATCGATTGGTACCATCCCCGAGCTTGTACGACCTTCGGAAGAGGTCGACCGACGAAATTCCCCCAAATCTGAGGAGATATTCTTGAATAACTTTTTTTGTGAAGGTCGGAGAGACTTGCAAGTAGGCTCTACCCCCACTAAATGGGGTAGCGCGCATCGATCGGTACCATCCTTGAGCTTTTCCGACTTTCGGAAGGGTTAGGGTTAGGGTTAGGGATGAAAGCACATAGGAGAAAGAGATATTCTTGAATAACTTTTTTTGTGAAGGTCGGAGAGACTTGCAAGTAGGCTCTACCCCCACTAAATGGGGTAGCGCGCATCGATCGGTACCATCCTTGAGCTTCTCCGACTTTCGGAAGGGTTAGGGTTAGGGTTAGGGATGAAAGCACATAGGAGAAAGAGATATTCTTGAATAACTTTTTTTGTGAAGGTCGGAGAGACTTGCAAGTAGGCTCTACCCCCACTAAATGGGGTTGCGCGCATCGATCGGTACCATCCTTGAGCTTCTCCGACCTTCGGAAGGGTTAGGGTTAGGGATGAAAGCACATAGGAGAAAGAGATATTCTTGAATAACTTTTTTTGTGAAGGTCGGAGAGACTTGGAAAGTGGTTGCATCTGGACTAATTTGGGTCCTGCGGATCGATTGGTACCATCCCCGAGCTTGTACGACCTTCGGAAGAGGTCCACCGACGAAATTCCCCCAAATCTGAGGAGATATTCTTGAATAACTTTTTTTGTGAAGGTCGGAGAGACTTGCAAGTAGGCTCTACCCCCACTAAATGGGGTAGCGCGCATCGATCGGTACCATCCTTGAGCTTCTCCGACTTTCGGAAGGGTTAGGGTTAGGGTTAGGGATGAAAGCACATAGGAGAAAGAGATATTCTTGAATAACTTTTTTTTTGAAGGTCGGAGAGACTTGCAAGTAGGCTCTACCCCCACTAAATGGGGTTGCGCGCATCGATCGGTACCATCCTTGAGCTTCTCCGACTTTCGGAAGGGTTAGGGTTAGGGTTAGGGATGAAAGCACATAGGAGAAAGAGATATTCTTGAATAACTTTTTTTGTGAAGGTCGGAGAGACTTGGAAAGTGGTTGCATCTGGACTAATTTGGGTCCTGCGGATCGATTGGTACCATCCCCGAGCTTGTACGACCTTCGGAAGAGGTCGACCGACGAAATTCCCCCAAATCTGAGGAGATATTCTTGAATAACTTTTTTGTGAAGGTCGGAGAGACTTGCAAGTAGGCTCTACCCCCACTAAATGGGGTAGCGCGCATCGATCGGTACCATCCTTGAGCTTCTCCGACTTTCGGAAGGGTTAGGGTTAGGGTTAGGGATGAAAGCACATAGGAGAAAGAGATATTCTTGAATAACTTTTTTTGTGAAGGTCGGAGAGACTTGCAAGTAGGCTCTACCCCCACTAAATGGGGTAGCGCGCATCGATCGGTACCATCCTTGAGCTTCTCCGACTTTCGGAAGGGTTAGGGTTAGGGTTAGAGATGAAAGCACATAGGAGAAAGAGATATTCTTGAATAACTTTTTTTGTGAAGGTCGGAGAGACTTGGAAAGTGGTTGCATCTGGACTAAATTGGGTCCTGCGGATCGATTGGTACCATCCCCGAGCTTGTACGACCTTCGGAAGAGGTCGACCGACGAAATTCCCCCAAATCTGAGGAGATATTCTTGAATAACTTTTTTTGTGAAGGTCGGAGAGACTTGCAAGTAGGCTCTACCCCCACTAAATGGGGTAGCGCGCATCGATCGGTACCATCCTTGAGCTTTTCCGACTTTCGGAAGGGTTAGGGTTAGGGTTAGGGATGAAAGCACATAGGAGAAAGAGATATTCTTGAATAACTTTTTTTGTGAAGGTCGGAGAGACTTGCAAGTAGGCTCTACCCCCACTAAATGGGGTAGCGCGCATCGATCGGTACCATCCTTGAGCTTCTCCGACTTTCGGAAGGGTTAGGGTTAGGGTTAGGGATGAAAGCACATAGGAGAAAGAGATATTCTTGAATAACTTTTTTTGTGAAGGTCGGAGAGACTTGCAAGTAGGCTCTACCCCCACTAAATGGGGTAGCGCGCATCTATCGGTACCATCCTTGAGCTTCTCCGACTTTCGGAAGGGTTAGGGTTAGGGTTAGGGATGAAAGCACATAGGAGAAAGAGATATTCTTGAATAACTTTTTTTGTGAAGGTCGGAGAGACTTGCAAGTAGGCTCTACCCCCACTAAATGGGGTTGCGCGCATCGATCGGTACCATCCTTGAGCTTCTCCGACTTTCGGAAGGGTTAGGGTTAGGGATGAAAGCACATAGGAGAAAGAGATATTCTTGAATAACTTTTTTTGTGAAGGTCGGAGAGACTTGGAAAGTGGTTGCATCTGGACTAATTTGGGTCCTGCGGATCGATTGGTACCATCCCCGAGCTTGTACGACCTTCGGAAGAGGTCGACCGACGAAATTCCCCCAAATCTGAGGAGATATTCTTGAATAACTTTTTTGTGAAGGTCGGAGAGACTTGCAAGTAGGCTCTACCCCCACTAAATGGGGTAGCGCGCATCGATCGGTACCATCCTTGAGCTTCTCCGACTTTCGGAAGGGTTAGGGTTAGGGTTAGGGATGAAAGCACATAGGAGAAAGAGATATTCTTGAATAACTTTTTTTGTGAAGGTCGGAGAGACTTGCAAGTAGGCTCTACCCCCACTAAATGGGGTAGCGCGCATCGATCGGTACCATCCTTGAGCTTCTCCGACTTTCGGAAGGGTTAGGGTTAGGGATGAAAGCACATAGGAGAAAGAGATATTCTTGAATAACTTTTTTTGTGAAGGTCGGAGAGACTTGGAAAGTGGTTGCATCTGGACTAATTTGGGTCCTGCAGATCGATTGGTACCATCCCCGAGCTTGTACGACCTTCGGAAGAGGTCGACCGACGAAATTCCCCCAAATCTGAGGAGATATTCTTGAATAACTTTTTTTGTGAATGTCGGAGAGACTTGCAAGTAGGCTCTACCCCCACTAAATGGGGTAGCGCGCATCGATCGGTACCATCCTTGAGCTTCTCCGACTTTCGGAAGGGTTAGGGTTAGGGTTAGGGATGAAAGCACATAGGAGAAAGAGATATTCTTGAATAACTTTTTTTGTGAAGGTCGGAGAGACTTGGAAAGTGGTTGCATCTGGACTAATTTGGGTCCTGCGGATCGATTGGTACCATCCCCGAGCTTGTACGACCTTCGGAAGAGGTCGACCGACGAAATTCCCCCAAATCTGAGGAGATATTCTTGAATAACTTTTTTGTGAAGGTCGGAGAGACTTGCAAGTAGGCTCTACCCCCACTAAATGGGGTAGCGCGCATCGATCGGTACCATCCTTGAGCTTCTCCGACTTTCGGAAGGGTTAGGGTTAGGGTTAGGGATGAAAGCACATAGGAGAAAGAGATATTCTTGAATAACGTTTTTTGTGAAGGTCGGAGAGACTTGCAAGTAGGCTCTACCCCCACTAAATGGGGTAGCGCGCATCGATCGGTACTATCCTTGAGCTTCTCCGACTTTCGGAAGGGTTAGGGTTAGGGATGAAAGCACATAGGAGAAAGAGATATTCTTGAATAACTTTTTTTGTGAAGGTCGGAGAGACTTGGAAAGTGGTTGCATCTGGACTAATTTGGGTCCTGCAGATCGATTGGTACCATCCCCGAGCTTGTACGACCTTCGGAAGAGGTCGACCGACGAAATTCCCCCAAATCTGAGGAGATATTCTTGAATAACTTTTTTTGTGAATGTCGGAGAGACTTGCAAGTAGGCTCTACCCCCACTAAATGGGGTAGCGCGCATCGATCGGTACCATCCTTGAGCTTCTCCGACTTTCGGAAGGGTTAGGGTTAGGGTTAGGGATGAAAGCACATAGGAGAAAGAGATATTCTTGAATAACTTTTTTTGTGAAGGTCGGAGAGACTTGGAAAGTGGTTGCATCTGGACTAATTTGGGTCCTGCGGATCGATTGGTACCATCCCCGAGCTTGTACGACCTTTGGAAGAGGTCCACCGACGAAATTCCCCCAAATCTGAGGAGATATTCTTGAATAACTTTTTTTGTGAAGGTCGGAGAGACTTGCAAGTAGGCTCTACCCCCACTAAATGGGGTAGCGCGCATCGATCGGTACCATCCTTGAGCTTCTCCGACTTTCGGAAGGGTTAGGGTTAGGGTTAGGGATGAAAGCACATAGGAGAAAGAGATATTCTTGAATAACTTTTTTTGTGAAGGTCGGAGAGACTTGCAAGTAGGCTCTACCCCCACTAAATGGGGTAACGCGCATCGATCGGTACCATCCTTGAGCTTCTCCGACTTTCGGAAGGGTTAGGGTTAGGGTTAGGGATGAAAGCACATAGGAGAAAGAGATATTCTTGAATAACTTTTTTTGTGAAGGTCGGAGAGACTTGGAAAGTGGTTGCATCTGGACTAATTTGGGTCCTGCGAATCGATTGGTACCATCCCCGAGCTTGTACGACCTTCTGAAGAGGTCGACCGACGAAATTCCCCCAAATCTGAGGAGATATTCTTGAATAACTTTTTTTGTGAATGTCGGAGAGACTTGCAAGTAGGCTCTACCCCCACTAAATGGGGTAGCGCGCATCGATCGGTACCATCCTTGAGCTTCTCAGACTTTCGGAAGGGTTAGGGTTAGGGTTAGGGATGAAAGCACATAGGAGAAAGAGATATTCTTGAATAACGTTTTTTGTGAAGGTCGGAGAGACTTGCAAGTAGGCTCTACCCCCACTAAATGGGGTAGCGCGCATCGATCGGTACCATCCTTGAGCTTCTCCGACTTTCGGAAGGGTTAGGGTTAGGGTTAGGGATGAAAGCACATAGGAGAAAAAGATATTCTTGAATAACTTTTTTTGTGAAGGTCGGAGAGACTTGCAAGTAGGCTCTACCCCCACTAAATGGGGTAGCGCGCATCGATCGGTACCATCCTTGAGCTTCTCCGACTTTCGGAAGGGTTAGGGTTAGGGTTAGGGATGAAAGCACATAGGAGAAAGAGATATTCTTGAATAACTTTTTTTGTGAAGGTCGGAGAGACTTGCAAGTAGGCTCTACCCCCACTAAATGGGGTTGCGCGCATCGATCAGTACCATCCTTGAGCTTCTCCGACCTTCGGAAGGGTTAGGGTTAGGGATGAAAGCACATAGGAGAAAGAGATATTCTTGAATAACTTTTTTTGTGAAGGTCGGAGAGACTTGAAAAGTGGTTGCATCTGGACTAATTTGGGTCCTGCAGATCGATTGGTACCATCCCCGAGCTTGTACGACCTTCGGAAGAGGTCCACCGACGAAATTCCCCCAAATCTGAGGAGATATTCTTGAATAACTTTTTTTGTGAAGGTCGGAGAGACTTGCAAGTAGGCTCTACCCCCACTAAATGGGGTAGCGCGCATCGATCGGTACCATCCTTGAGCTTCTCCGACTTTCGGAAGGGTTAGGGTTAGGGTTAGGGATGAAAGCACATAGGAGAAAGAGATATTCTTGAATAACTTTTTTTGTGAAGGTCGGAGAGACTTGCAAGTAGGCTCTACCCCCACTAAATGGGGTAGCGCGCATCTATCGGTACCATCCTTGAGCTTCTCCGACTTTCGGAAGGGTTAGGGTTAGGGTTAGGGATGAAAGCACATAGGAGAAAGAGATATTCTTGAATAACTTTTTTTGTGAAGGTCGGAGAGACTTGCAAGTAGGCTCTACCCCCACTAAATGGGGTTGCGCGCATCGATCGGTACCATCCTTGAGCTTCTCCGACTTTCGGAAGGGTTAGGGTTAGGGTTAGGGATGAAAGCACATAGGAGAAAGAGATATTCTTGAATAACTTTTTTTGTGAAGGTCGGAGAGACTTGGAAAGTGGTTGCATCTGGACTAATTTGGGTCCTGCGGATCGATTGGTACCATCCCCGAGCTTGTACGACCTTCGGAAGAGGTCGACCGACGAAATTCCCCCAAATCTGAGGAGATATTCTTGAATAACTTTTTTGTGAAGGTCGGAGAGACTTGCAAGTAGGCTCTACCCCCACTAAATGGGGTAGCGCGCATCGATCGGTACCATCCTTGAGCTTCTCCGACTTTCGGAAGGGTTAGGGTTAGGGTTAGGGATGAAAGCACATAGGAGAAAGAGATATTCTTGAATAACTTTTTTTGTGAAGGTCGGAGAGACTTGCAAGTAGGCTCTACCCCCACTAAATGGGGTAGCGCGCATCGATCGGTACCATCCTTGAGCTTCTCCGACTTTCGGAAGGGTTAGGGTTAGGGTTAGAGATGAAAGCACATAGGAGAAAGAGATATTCTTGAATAACTTTTTTTGTGAAGGTCGGAGAGACTTGGAAAGTGGTTGCATCTGGACTAATTTGGGTCCTGCGGATCGATTGGTACCATCCCCGAGCTTGTACGACCTTCGGAAGAGGTCGACCGACGAAATTCCCCCAAATCTGAGGAGATATTCTTGAATAACTTTTTTTGTGAAGGTCGGAGAGACTTGCAAGTAGGCTCTACCCCCACTAAATGGGGTAGCGCGCATCGATCGGTACCATCCTTGAGCTTCTCCGACTTTCGGAAGGGTTAGGGTTAGGGTTAGGGATGAAAGCACATAGGAGAAAGAGATATTCTTGAATAACTTTTTTTGTGAAGGTCGGAGAGACTTGCAAGTAGGCTCTACCCCCACTAAATGGGGTAGCGCGCATCGATCGGTACCATCCTTGAGCTTCTCCGACTTTCGGAAGGGTTAGGGTTAGGGTTAGGGATGAAAGCACATAGGAGAAAGAGATATTCTTGAATAACTTTTTTTTTGAAGGTCGGAGAGACTTGCAAGTAGGCTCTACCCCCACTAAATGGGGTTGCGCGCATCGATCGGTACCATCCTTGAGCTTCTCCGACTTTCGGAAGGGTTAGGGTTAGGGTTAGGGATGAAAGCACATAGGAGAAAGAGATATTCTTGAATAACTTTTTTTGTGAAGGTCGGAGAGACTTGGAAAGTGGTTGCATCTGGACTAATTTGGGTCCTGCGGATCGATTGGTACCATCCCCGAGCTTGTACGACCTTCGGAAGAGGTCGACCGACGAAATTCCCCCAAATCTGAGGAGATATTCTTGAATAACTTTTTTGTGAAGGTCGGAGAGACTTGCAAGTAGGCTCTACCCCCACTAAATGGGGTAGCGCGCATCGATCGGTACCATCCTTGAGCTTCTCCGACTTTCGGAAGGGTTAGGGTTAGGGTTAGGGATGAAAGCACATAGGAGAAAGAGATATTCTTGAATAACTTTTTTTGTGAAGGTCGGAGAGACTTGCAAGTAGGCTCTACCCCCACTAAATGGGGTAGCGCGCATCGATCGGTACCATCCTTGAGCTTCTCCGACTTTCGGAAGGGTTAGGGTTAGGGTTAGAGATGAAAGCACATAGGAGAAAGAGATATTCTTGAATAACTTTTTTTGTGAAGGTCGGAGAGACTTGGAAAGTGGTTGCATCTGGACTAATTTGGGTCCTGCGGATCGATTGGTACCATCCCCGAGCTTGTACGACCTTCGGAAGAGGTCGACCGACGAAATTCCCCCAAATCTGAGGAGATATTCTTGAATAACTTTTTTTGTGAAGGTCGGAGAGACTTGCAAGTAGGCTCTACCCCCACTAAATGGGGTAGCGCGCATCGATCGGTACCATCCTTGAGCTTTTCCGACTTTCGGAAGGGTTAGGGTTAGGGTTAGGGATGAAAGCACATAGGAGAAAGAGATATTCTTGAATAACTTTTTTTGTGAAGGTCGGAGAGACTTGCAAGTAGGCTCTACCCCCACTAAATGGGGTAGCGCGCATCGATCGGTACCATCCTTGAGCTTCTCCGACTTTCGGAAGGGTTAGGGTTAGGGTTAGGGATGAAAGCACATAGGAGAAAGAGATATTCTTGAATAACTTTTTTTGTGAAGGTCGGAGAGACTTGCAAGTAGGCTCTACCCCCACTAAATGGGGTTGCGCGCATCGATCGGTACCATCCTTGAGCTTCTCCGACCTTCGGAAGGGTTAGGGTTAGGGATGAAAGCACATAGGAGAAAGAGATATTCTTGAATAACTTTTTTTGTGAAGGTCGGAGAGACTTGGAAAGTGGTTGCATCTGGACTAATTTGGGTCCTGCGGATCGATTGGTACCATCCCCGAGCTTGTACGACCTTCGGAAGAGGTCCACCGACGAAATTCCCCCAAATCTGAGGAGATATTCTTGAATAACTTTTTTTGTGAAGGTCGGAGAGACTTGCAAGTAGGCTCTACCCCCACTAAATGGGGTAGCGCGCATCGATCGGTACCATCCTTGAGCTTCTCCGACTTTCGGAAGGGTTAGGGTTAGGGTTAGGGATGAAAGCACATAGGAGAAAGAGATATTCTTGAATAACTTTTTTTGTGAAGGTCGGAGAGACTTGCAAGTAGGCTCTACCCCCACTAAATGGGGTAGCGCGCATCGATCGGTACCATCCTTGAGCTTCTCCGACTTTCGGAAGGGTTAGGGTTAGGGTTAGGGATGAAAGCACATAGGAGAAAGAGATATTCTTGAATAACTTTTTTTGTGAAGGTCGGAGAGACTTGCAAGTAGGCTCTACCCCCACTAAATGGGGTTGCGCGCATCGATCGGTACCATCCTTGAGCTTCTCCGACTTTCGGAAGGGTTAGGGTTAGGGTTAGGGATGAAAGCACATAGGAGAAAGAGATATTCTTGAATAACTTTTTTTGTGAAGGTCGGAGAGACTTGGAAAGTGGTTGCATCTGGACTAATTTGGGTCCTGCGGATCGATTGGTACCATCCCCGAGCTTGTACGACCTTCGGAAGAGGTCGACCGACGAAATTCCCCCAAATCTGAGGAGATATTCTTGAATAACTTTTTTGTGAAGGTCGGAGAGACTTGCAAGTAGGCTCTACCCCCACTAAATGGGGTAGCGCGCATCGATCGGTACCATCCTTGAGCTTCTCCGACTTTCGGAAGGGTTAGGGTTAGGGTTAGGGATGAAAGCACATAGGAGAAAGAGATATTCTTGAATAACTTTTTTTGTGAAGGTCGGAGAGACTTGCAAGTAGGCTCTACCCCCACTAAATGGGGTAGCGCGCATCGATCGGTACCATCCTTGAGCTTCTCCGACTTTCGGAAGGGTTAGGGTTAGGGTTAGGGATGAAAGCACATAGGAGAAAGAGATATTCTTGAATAACTTTTTTTGTGAAGGTCGGAGAGACTTGGAAAGTGGTTGCATCTGGACTAATTTGGGTCCTGCGAATCGATTGGTACCATCCCCGAGCTTGTACGACCTTCTGAAGAGGTCGACCGACGAAATTCCCCCAAATCTGAGGAGATATTCTTGAATAACTTTTTTTGTGAATGTCGGAGAGACTTGCAAGTAGGCTCTACCCCCACTAAATGGGGTAGCGCGCATCGATCGGTACCATCCTTGAGCTTCTCCGACTTTCGGAAGGGTTAGGGTTAGGGTTAGGGATGAAAGCACATAGGAGAAAGAGATATTCTTGAATAACGTTTTTTGTGAAGGTCGGAGAGACTTGCAAGTAGGCTCTACCCCCACTAAATGGGGTAGCGCGCATCGATCGGTACCATCCTTGAGCTTCTCCGACTTTCGGAAGGGTTAGGGTTAGGGATGAAAGCACATAGGAGAAAGAGATATTCTTGAATAACTTTTTTTGTGAAGGTCGGAGAGACTTGGAAAGTGGTTGCATCTGGACTAATTTGGGTCCTGCAGATCGATTGGTACCATCCCCGAGCTTGTACGACCTTCGGAAGAGGTCGACCGACGAAATTCCCCCAAATCTGAGGAGATATTCTTGAATAACTTTTTTTGTGAATGTCGGAGAGACTTGCAAGTAGGCTCTACCCCCACTAAATGGGGTAGCGCGCATCGATCGGTACCATCCTTGAGCTTCTCCGACTTTCGGAAGGGTTAGGGTTAGGGTTAGGGATGAAAGCACATAGGAGAAAGAGATATTCTTGAATAACTTTTTTTGTGAAGGTCGGAGAGACTTGGAAAGTGGTTGCATCTGGACTAATTTGGGTCCTGCGGATCGATTGGTACCATCCCCGAGCTTGTACGACCTTCGGAAGAGGTCCACCGACGAAATTCCCCCAAATCTGAGGAGATATTCTTGAATAACTTTTTTTGTGAAGGTCGGAGAGACTTGCAAGTAGGCTCTACCCCCACTAAATGGGGTAGCGCGCATCGATCGGTACCATCCTTGAGCTTCTCCGACTTTCGGAAGGGTTAGGGTTAGGGTTAGGGATGAAAGCACATAGGAGAAAGAGATATTCTTGAATAACTTTTTTTGTGAAGGTCGGAGAGACTTGCAAGTAGGCTCTACCCCCACTAAATGGGGTAACGCGCATCGATCGGTACCATCCTTGAGCTTCTCCGACTTTCGGAAGGGTTAGGGTTAGGGTTAGGGATGAAAGCACATAGGAGAAAGAGATATTCTTGAATAACTTTTTTTGTGAAGGTCGGAGAGACTTGCAAGTAGGCTCTACCCCCACTAAATGGGGTAGCGCGCATCGATCGGTACCATCCTTGAGCTTCTCCGACTTTCGGAAGGGTTAGGGTTAGGGTTAGAGATGAAAGCACATAGGAGAAAGAGATATTCTTGAATAACTTTTTTTGTGAAGGTCGGAGAGACTTGGAAAGTGGTTGCATCTTGACTAATTTGGGTCCTGCGGATCGATTGGTACCATCCCCGAGCTTGTACGACCTTCGGAAGAGGTCGACCGACGAAATTCCCCCAAATCTGAGGAGATATTCTTGAATAACTTTTTTTGTGAAGGTCGGAGAGACTTGCAAGTAGGCTCTACCCCCACTAAATGGGGTAGCGCGCATCGATCGGTACCATCCTTGAGCTTCTCCGACTTTCGGAAGGGTTAGGGTTAGGGTTAGGGATGAAAGCACATAGGAGAAAGAGATATTCTTGAATAACTTTTTTTGTGAAGGTCGGAGAGACTTGCAAGTAGGCTCGACCCCCACTAAATGGGGTAGCGCGCATCGATCGGTACCATCCTTGAGCTTCTCCGACTTTCGGAAGGGTTAGGGTTAGGGTTAGGGATGAAAGCACATAGGAGAAAGAGATATTCTTGAATAACTTTTTTTGTGAAGGTCGGAGAGACTTGCAAGTAGGCTCTACCCCCACTAAATGGGGTTGCGCGCATCGATCGGTACCATCCTTGAGCTTCTCCGACTTTCGGAAGGGTTAGGGTTAGGGTTAGGGATGAAAGCACATAGGAGAAAGAGATATTCTTGAATAACTTTTTTTGTGAAGGTCGGAGAGACTTGGAAAGTGGTTGCATCTGGACTAATTTGGGTCCTGCGGATCGATTGGTACCATCCCCGAGCTTGTACGACCTTCGGAAGAGGTCCACCGACGAAATTCCCCCAATCTGAGGAGATATTCTTGAATAACTTTTTTTGTGAAGGTCGGAGAGACTTGCAAGTAGGCTCTACCCCCACTAAATGGGGTAGCGCGCATCGATCGGTACCATCCTTGAGCTTCTCCGACTTTCGGAAGGGTTAGGGTTAGGGATGAAAGCACATAGGAGAAAGAGATATTCTTGAATAACTTTTTTTGTGAAGGTCGGAGAGACTTGCAAGTAGGCTCTACCCCCACTAAATGGGGTAGCGCACATCGATCGGTACCATCCTTGAGCTTCTCCGACTTTCGGAAGGGTTAGGGTTAGGGTTAGGGATGAAAGCACATAGGAGAAAGAGATATTCTTGAATAACTTTTTTTGTGAAGGTCGGAGAGACTTGCAAGTAGGCTCTACCCCCACTAAATGGGGTTGCGCACATCGATCGGTACCATCCTTGAGCTTCTCCGACTTTCGGAAGGGTTAGGGTTAGGGTTAGGGATGAAAGCACATAGGAGAAAGAGATATTCTTGAATAACTTTTTTTGTGAAGGTCGGAGAGACTTGGAAAGTGGTTGCATCTGGACTAATTTGGGTCCTGCGGATCGATTGGTACCATCCCCGAGCTTGTACGACCTTCGGAAGAGGTCCACCGACGAAATTCCCCCAAATCTGAGGAGATATTCTTGAATAACTTTTTTTGTGAAGGTCGGAGAGACTTGCAAGTAGGCTCTACCCCCACTAAATGGGGTAGCGCGCATCGATCGGTACCATCCTTGAGCTTCTCCGACTTTCGGAAGGGTTAGGGTTAGGGTTAGGGATGAAAGCACATAGGAGAAAGAGATATTCTTGAATAACTTTTTTTGTGAAGGTCGGAGAGACTTGCAAGTAGGCTCTACCCCCACTAAATGGGGTAGCGCGCATCGATCGGTACCATCCTTGAGCTTCTCCGACTTTCGGAAGGGTTAGGGTTAGGGTTAGGGATGAAAGCACATAGGAGAAAGAGATATTCTTGAATAACTTTTTTTGTGAAGGTCGGAGAGACTTGCAAGTAGGCTCTACCCCCACTAAATGGGGTAGCGCGCATCGATCGGTACCATCCTTGAGCTTCTCCGACTTTCGGAAGGGTTAGGGTTAGGGTTAGGGATGAAAGCACATAGGAGAAAGAGATATTCTTGAATAACTTTTTTTGTGAAGGTCGGAGAGACTTGGAAAGTGGTTGCATCTGGACTAATTTGGGTCCTGCGAATCGATTGGTACCATCCCCGAGCTTGTACGACCTTCTGAAGAGGTCGACCGACGAAATTCCCCCAAATCTGAGGAGATATTCTTGAATAACTTTTTTTGTGAATGTCGGAGAGACTTGCAAGTAGGCTCTACCCCCACTAAATGGGGTAGCGCGCATCGATCGGTACCATCCTTGAGCTTCTCCGACTTTCGGAAGGGTTAGGGTTAGGGTTAGGGATGAAAGCACATAGGAGAAAGAGATATTCTTGAATAACGTTTTTTGTGAAGGTCGGAGAGACTTGCAAGTAGGCTCTACCCCCACTAAATGGGGTAGCGCGCATCGATCGGTACCATCCTTGAGCTTCTCCGACTTTCGGAAGGGTTAGGGTTAGGGATGAAAGCACATAGGAGAAAGAGATATTCTTGAATAACTTTTTTTGTGAAGGTCGGAGAGACTTGGAAAGTGGTTGCATCTGGACTAATTTGGGTCCTGCAGATCGATTGGTACCATCCCCGAGCTTGTACGACCTTCGGAAGAGGTCGACCGACGAAATTCCCCCAAATCTGAGGAGATATTCTTGAATAACTTTTTTTGTGAATGTCGGAGAGACTTGCAAGTAGGCTCTACCCCCACTAAATGGGGTAGCGCGCATCGATCGGTACCATCCTTGAGCTTCTCCGACTTTCGGAAGGGTTAGGGTTAGGGTTAGGGATGAAAGCACATAGGAGAAAGAGATATTCTTGAATAACTTTTTTTGTGAAGGTCGGAGAGACTTGGAAAGTGGTTGCATCTGGACTAATTTGGGTCCTGCGGATCGATTGGTACCATCCCCGAGCTTGTACGACCTTCGGAAGAGGTCCACCGACGAAATTCCCCCAAATCTGAGGAGATATTCTTGAATAACTTTTTTTGTGAAGGTCGGAGAGACTTGCAAGTAGGCTCTACCCCCACTAAATGGGGTAGCGCGCATCGATCGGTACCATCCTTGAGCTTCTCCGACTTTCGGAAGGGTTAGGGTTAGGGTTAGGGATGAAAGCACATAGGAGAAAGAGATATTCTTGAATAACTTTTTTTGTGAAGGTCGGAGAGACTTGCAAGTAGGCTCTACCCCCACTAAATGGGGTAACGCGCATCGATCGGTACCATCCTTGAGCTTCTCCGACTTTCGGAAGGGTTAGGGTTAGGGTTAGGGATGAAAGCACATAGGAGAAAGAGATATTCTTGAATAACTTTTTTTGTGAAGGTCGGAGAGACTTGGAAAGTGGTTGCATCTGGACTAATTTGGGTCCTGCGAATCGATTGGTACCATCCCCGAGCTTGTACGACCTTCTGAAGAGGTCGACCGACGAAATTCCCCCAAATCTGAGGAGATATTCTTGAATAACTTTTTTTGTGAATGTCGGAGAGACTTGCAAGTAGGCTCTACCCCCACTAAATGGGGTAGCGCGCATCGATCGGTACCATCCTTGAGCTTCTCCGACTTTCGGAAGGGTTAGGGTTAGGGTTAGGGATGAAAGCACATAGGAGAAAGAGATATTCTTGAATAACGTTTTTTGTGAAGGTCGGAGAGACTTGCAAGTAGGCTCTACCCCCACTAAATGGGGTAGCGCGCATCGATCGGTACCATCCTTGAGCTTCTCCGACTTTCGGAAGGGTTAGGGTTAGGGATGAAAGCACATAGGAGAAAGAGATATTCTTGAATAACTTTTTTTGTGAAGGTCGGAGAGACTTGGAAAGTGGTTGCATCTGGACTAATTTGGGTCCTGCAGATCGATTGGTACCATCCCCGAGCTTGTACGACCTTCGGAAGAGGTCGACCGACGAAATTCCCCCAAATCTGAGGAGATATTCTTGAATAACTTTTTTTGTGAATGTCGGAGAGACTTGCAAGTAGGCTCTACCCCCACTAAATGGGGTAGCGCGCATCGATCGGTACCATCCTTGAGCTTCTCCGACTTTCGGAAGGGTTAGGGTTAGGGTTAGGGATGAAAGCACATAGGAGAAAGAGATATTCTTGAATAACTTTTTTTGTGAAGGTCGGAGAGACTTGGAAAGTGGTTGCATCTGGACTAATTTGGGTCCTGCGGATCGATTGGTACCATCCCCGAGCTTGTACGACCTTCGGAAGAGGTCCACCGACGAAATTCCCCCAAATCTGAGGAGATATTCTTGAATAACTTTTTTTGTGAAGGTCGGAGAGACTTGCAAGTAGGCTCTACCCCCACTAAATGGGGTAGCGCGCATCGATCGGTACCATCCTTGAGCTTCTCCGACTTTCGGAAGGGTTAGGGTTAGGGTTAGGGATGAAAGCACATAGGAGAAAGAGATATTCTTGAATAACTTTTTTTGTGAAGGTCGGAGAGACTTGCAAGTAGGCTCTACCCCCACTAAATGGGGTAACGCGCATCGATCGGTACCATCCTTGAGCTTCTCCGACTTTCGGAAGGGTTAGGGTTAGGGTTAGGGATGAAAGCACATAGGAGAAAGAGATATTCTTGAATAACTTTTTTTGTGAAGGTCGGAGAGACTTGGAAAGTGGTTGCATCTGGACTAATTTGGGTCCTGCGGATCGATTGGTACCATCCCCGAGCTTGTACGACCTTCGGAAGAGGTCGACCGACGAAATTCCCCCAAATCTGAGGAGATATTCTTGAATAACTTTTTTTGTGAAGGTCGGAGAGACTTGCAAGTAGGCTCTACCCCCACTAAATGGGGTAGCGCGCATCGATCGGTACCATCCTTGAGCTTCTCCGACTTTCGGAAGGGTTAGGGTTAGGGTTAGGGATGAAAGCACATAGGAGAAAGAGATATTCTTGAATAACTTTTTTTGTGAAGGTCGGAGAGACTTGCAAGTAGGCTCTACCCCCACTAAATGGGGTAGCGCGCATCGATCGGTACCATCCTTGAGCTTCTCCGACTTTCGGAAGGGTTAGGGTTAGGGTTAGGGATGAAAGCACATAGGAGAAAGAGATATTCTTGAATAACTTTTTTTGTGAAGGTCGGAGAGACTTGCAAGTAGGCTCTACCCCCACTAAATGGGGTAACGCGCATCGATCGGTACCATCCTTGAGCTTCTCCGACTTTCGGAAGGGTTAGGGTTAGGGTTAGGGATGAAAGCACATAGGAGAAAGAGATATTCTTGAATAACTTTTTTTGTGAAGGTCGGAGAGACTTGGAAAGTGGTTGCATCTGGACTAATTTGGGTCCTGCGGATCGATTGGTACCATCCCCGAGCTTGTACGACCTTCGGAAGAGGTCGACCGACGAAATTCCCCCAAATCTGAGGAGATATTCTTGAATAACTTTTTTTGTGAAGGTCGGAGAGACTTGCAAGTAGGCTCTACCCCCACTAAATGGGGTAGCGCGCATCGATCGGTACCATCCTTGAGCTTCTCCGACTTTCGGAAGGGTTAGGGTTAGGGTTAGGGATGAAAGCACATAGGAGAAAGAGATATTCTTGAATAACTTTTTTTGTGAAGGTCGGAGAGACTTGCAAGTAGGCTCTACCCCCACTAAATGGGGTAGCGCGCATCGATCGGTACCATCCTTGAGCTTCTCCGACTTTCGGAAGGGTTAGGGTTAGGGTTAGGGATGAAAGCACATAGGAGAAAGAGATATTCTTGAATAACTTTTTTTGTGAAGGTCGGAGAGACTTGCAAGTAGGCTCTACCCCCACTAAATGGGGTAGCGCGCATCGATCGGTACCATCCTTGAGCTTCTCCGACTTTCGGAAGGGTTAGGGTTAGGGTTAGGGATGAAAGCACATAGGAGAAAGAGATATTCTTGAATAACTTTTTTTGTGAAGGTCGGAGAGACTTGGAAAGTGGTTGCATCTGGACTAATTTGGGTCCTGCGGATCGATTGGTACCATCCCCGAGCTTGTACGACCTTCTGAAGAGGTCGACCGACGAAATTCCCCCAAATCTGAGGAGATATTCTTGAATAACTTTTTTTGTGAATGTCGGAGAGACTTGCAAGTAGGCTCTACCCCCACTAAATGGGGTAGCGCGCATCGATCGGTACCATCCTTGAGCTTCTCCGACTTTCGGAAGGGTTAGGGTTAGGGTTAGGGATGAAAGCACATAGGAGAAAGAGATATTCTTGAATAACGTTTTTTGTGAAGGTCGGAGAGACTTGCAAGTAGGCTCTACCCCCACTAAATGGGGTAGCGCGCATCGATCGGTACCATCCTTGAGCTTCTCCGACTTTCGGAAGGGTTAGGGTTAGGGATGAAAGCACATAGGAGAAAGAGATATTCTTGAATAACTTTTTTTGTGAAGGTCGGAGAGACTTGGAAAGTGGTTGCATCTGGACTAATTTGGGTCCTGCAGATCGATTGGTACCATCCCCGAGCTTGTACGACCTTCGGAAGAGGTCGACCGACGAAATTCCCCCAAATCTGAGGAGATATTCTTGAATAACTTTTTTTGTGAATGTCGGAGAGACTTGCAAGTAGGCTCTACCCCCACTAAATGGGGTAGCGCGCATCGATCGGTACCATCCTTGAGCTTCTCCGACTTTCGGAAGGGTTAGGGTTAGGGTTAGGGATGAAAGCACATAGGAGAAAGAGATATTCTTGAATAACTTTTTTTGTGAAGGTCGGAGAGACTTGCAAGTAGGCTCTACCCCCACTAAATGGGGTAGCGCGCATCGATCGCTACCATCCTTGAGCTTCTCCGACTTTCGGAAGGGTTAGGGTTAGGGTTAGGGATGAAAGCACATAGGAGAAAGAGATATTCTTGAATAACGTTTTTTGTGAAGGTCGGAGAGACTTGCAAGTAGACTCTACCCCCACTAAATGGGGTAGCGCGCATCGATCGGTACCATCCTTGAGCTTTTCCGACTTTCGGAAGGGTTAGGGTTAGGGATGAAAGCACATAGGAGAAAGAGATATTCTTGAATAACTTTTTTTGTGAAGGTCGGAGAGACTTGGAAAGTGGTTGCATCTGGACTAATTTGGGTCCTGCAGATCGATTGGTACCATCCCCGAGCTTGTACGACCTTCGGAAGAGGTCGACCGACGAAATTCCCCCAAATCTGAGGAGATATTCTTGAATAACTTTTTTTGTGAATGTCGGAGAGACTTGCAAGTAGGCTCTACCCCCACTAAATGGGGTAGCGCGCATCGATCGGTACCATCCTTGAGCTTCTCCGACTTTCGGAAGGGTTAGGGTTAGGGTTAGGGTTAGGGATGAAAGCACATAGGAGAAAGAGATATTCTTGAATAACTTTTTTTGTGAAGGTCGGAGAGACTTGGAAAGTGGTTGCATCTGGACTAATTTGGGTCCTGCGGATCGATTGGTACCATCCCCGAGCTTCTACGACCTTCGGAAGAGGTCCACCGACGAAATTCCCCCAAATCTGAGGAGATATTCTTGAATAACTTTTTTTGTGAAGGTCGGAGAGACTTGCAAGTAGGCTCTACCCCCACTAAATGGGGTAGCGCGCATCGATCGGTACCATCCTTGAGCTTCTCCGACTTTCGGAAGGGTTAGGGTTAGGGTTAGGGATGAAAGCACATAGGAGAAAGAGATATTCTTGAATAACTTTTTTTGTGAAGGTCGGAGAGACTTGCAAGTAGGCTCTACCCCCACTAAATGGGGTAACGCGCATCGATCGGTACCATCCTTGAGCTTCTCCGACTTTCGGAAGGGTTAGGGTTAGGGTTAGGGATGAAAGCACATAGGAGAAAGAGATATTCTTGAATAACTTTTTTTGTGAAGGTCGGAGAGACTTGGAAAGTGGTTGCATCTGGACTAATTTGGGTCCTGCAGATCGATTGGTACCATCCCCGAGCTTGTACGACCTTCGGAAGAGGTCGACCGACGAAATTCCCCCAAATCTGAGGAGATATTCTTGAATAACTTTTTTTGTGAAGGTCGGAGAGACTTGCAAGTAGGCTCTACCCCCACTAAATGGGGTAGCGCGCATCGATCGGTACCATCCTTGAGCTTCTCCGACTTTCGGAAGGGTTAGGGTTAGGGTTAGGGATGAAAGCACATAGGAGAAAGAGATATTCTTGAATAACTTTTTTTGTGAAGGTCGGAGAGACTTGCAAGTAGGCTCTACCCCCACTAAATGGGGTAGCGCGCATCGATCGCTACCATCCTTGAGCTTCTCCGACTTTCGGAAGGGTTAGGGTTAGGGTTAGGGATGAAAGCACATAGGAGAAAGAGATATTCTTGAATAACTTTTTTTGTGAAGGTCGGAGAGACTTGCAAGTAGAATCTACCCCCACTAAATGGGGTAGCGCGCATCGATCGGTACCATCCTTGAGCTTCTCCGACTTTCGGAAGGGTTAGGGTTAGGGTTAGGGATGAAAGCACATAGGAGAAAGAGATATTCTTGAATAACTTTTTTTGTGAAGGTCGGAGAGACTTGGAAAGTGGTTGCATCTGGACTAATTTGGGTCCTGCGGATCGATTGGTACCATCCCCGAGCTTGTACGACCTTCGGAAGAGGTCCACCGACGAAATTCCCCCAAATCTGAGGAGATATTCTTGAATAACTTTTTTTGTGAAGGTCGGAGAGACTTGCAAGTAGGCTCTACCCCCACTAAATGGGGTAGCGCGCATCGATCGGTACCATCCTTGAGCTTCTCCGACTTTCGGAAGGGTTAGGGTTAGGGTTAGGGATGAAAGCACATAGGAGAAAGAGATATTCTTGAATAACTTTTTTTGTGAAGGTCGGAGAGACTTGCAAGTAGGCTCTACCCCCACTAAATGGGGTAGCGCGCATCGATCGGTACCATCCTTGAGCTTCTCCGACTTTCGGAAGGGTTAGGGTTAGGGTTAGGGATGAAAGCACATAGGAGAAAGAGATATTCTTGAATAACTTTTTTTGTGAAGGTCGGAGAGACTTGCAAGTAGGCTCTACCCCCACTAAATGGGGTAGCGCGCATCGATCGGTACCATCCTTGAGCTTCTCCGACTTTCGGAAGGGTTAGGGTTAGGGATGAAAGCACATAGGAGAAAGAGATATTCTTGAATAACTTTTTTTGTGAAGGTCGGAGAGACTTGGAAAGTGGTTGCATCTGGACTAATTTGGGTCCTGCAGATCGATTGGTACCATCCCCGAGCTTGTACGACCTTCGGAAGAGGTCGACCGACGAAATTCCCCCAAATCTGAGGAGATATTCTTGAATAACTTTTTTTGTGAATGTCGGAGAGACTTGCAAGTAGGCTCTACCCCCACTAAATGGGGTAGCGCGCATCGATCGGTACCATCCTTGAGCTTCTCCGACTTTCGGAAGGGTTAGGGTTAGGGTTAGGGATGAAAGCACATAGGAGAAAGAGATATTCTTGAATAACTTTTTTTGTGAAGGTCGGAGAGACTTGGAAAGTGGTTGCATCTGGACTAATTTGGGTCCTGCGGATCAATTGGTACCATCCCCGAGCTTGTACGACCTTCGGAAGAGGTCCACCGACGAAATTCCCCCAAATCTGAGGAGATATTCTTGAATAACTTTTTTTGTGAAGGTCGGAGAGACTTGCAAGTAGGCTCTACCCCCACTAAATGGGGTAGCGCGCATCGATCGGTACCATCCTTGAGCTTCTCCGACTTTCGGAAGGGTTAGGGTTAGGGTTAGGGATGAAAGCACATAGGAGAAAGAGATATTCTTGAATAACTTTTTTTGTGAAGGTCGGAGAGACTTGCAAGTAGGCTCTACCCCCACTAAATGGGGTAACGCGCATCGATCGGTACCATCCTTGAGCTTCTCCGACTTTCGGAAGGGTTAGGGTTAGGGTTAGGGATGAAAGCACATAGGAGAAAGAGATATTCTTGAATAACTTTTTTTGTGAAGGTCGGAGAGACTTGGAAAGTGGTTGCATCTGGACTAATTTGGGTCCTGCGAATCGATTGGTACCATCCCCGAGCTTGTACGACCTTCTGAAGAGGTCGACCGACGAAATTCCCCCAAATCTGAGGAGATATTCTTGAATAACTTTTTTTGTGAATGTCGGAGAGACTTGCAAGTAGGCTCTACCCCCACTAAATGGGGTAGCGCGCATCGATCGGTACCATCCTTGAGCTTCTCCGACTTTCGGAAGGGTTAGGGTTAGGGTTAGGGATGAAAGCACATAGGAGAAAGAGATATTCTTGAATAACGTTTTTTGTGAAGGTCGGAGAGACTTGCAAGTAGGCTCTACCCCCACTAAATGGGGTAGCGCGCATCGATCGGTACCATCCTTGAGCTTCTCCGACTTTCGGAAGGGTTAGGGTTAGGGATGAAAGCACATAGGAGAAAGAGATATTCTTGAATAACTTTTTTTGTGAAGGTCGGAGAGACTTGGAAAGTGGTTGCATCTGGACTAATTTGGGTCCTGCAGATCGATTGGTACCATCCCCGAGCTTGTACGACCTTCGGAAGAGGTCGACCGACGAAATTCCCCCAAATCTGAGGAGATATTCTTGAATAACTTTTTTTGTGAATGTCGGAGAGACTTGCAAGTAGGCTCTACCCCCACTAAATGGGGTAGCGCGCATCGATCGGTACCATCCTTGAGCTTCTCCGACTTTCGGAAGGGTTAGGGTTAGGGTTAGGGATGAAAGCACATAGGAGAAAGAGATATTCTTGAATAACTTTTTTTGTGAAGGTCGGAGAGACTTGGAAAGTGGTTGCATCTGGACTAATTTGGGTCCTGCGGATCGATTGGTACCATCCCCGAGCTTGTACGACCTTCGGAAGAGGTCCACCGACGAAATTCCCCCAAATCTGAGGAGATATTCTTGAATAACTTTTTTTGTGAAGGTCGGAGAGACTTGCAAGTAGGCTCTACCCCCACTAAATGGGGTAGCGCGCATCGATCGGTACCATCCTTGAGCTTCTCCGACTTTCGGAAGGGTTAGGGTTAGGGTTAGGGATGAAAGCACATAGGAGAAAGAGATATTCTTGAATAACTTTTTTTGTGAAGGTCGGAGAGACTTGCAAGTAGGCTCTACCCCCACTAAATGGGGTAACGCGCATCGATCGGTACCATCCTTGAGCTTCTCCGACTTTCGGAAGGGTTAGGGTTAGGGTTAGGGATGAAAGCACATAGGAGAAAGAGATATTCTTGAATAACTTTTTTTGTGAAGGTCGGAGAGACTTGGAAAGTGGTTGCATCTGGACTAATTTGGGTCCTGCGGATCGATTGGTACCATCCCCGAGCTTGTACGACCTTCGGAAGAGGTCGACCGACGAAATTCCCCCAAATCTGAGGAGATATTCTTGAATAACTTTTTTTGTGAAGGTCGGAGAGACTTGCAAGTAGGCTCTACCCCCACTAAATGGGGTAGCGCGCATCGATCGGTACCATCCTTGAGCTTCTCCGACTTTCGGAAGGGTTAGGGTTAGGGTTAGGGATGAAAGCACATAGGAGAAAGAGATATTCTTGAATAACTTTTTTTGTGAAGGTCGGAGAGACTTGCAAGTAGGCTCTACCCCCACTAAATGGGGTAGCGCGCATCGATCGGTACCATCCTTGAGCTTCTCCGACTTTCGGAAGGGTTAGGGTTAGGGTTAGGGATGAAAGCACATAGGAGAAAGAGATATTCTTGAATAACTTTTTTTGTGAAGGTCGGAGAGACTTGCAAGTAGGCTCTACCCCCACTAAATGGGGTAACGCGCATCGATCGGTACCATCCTTGAGCTTCTCCGACTTTCGGAAGGGTTAGGGTTAGGGTTAGGGATGAAAGCACATAGGAGAAAGAGATATTCTTGAATAACTTTTTTTGTGAAGGTCGGAGAGACTTGCAAGTAGGCTCTACCCCCACTAAATGGGGTAGCGCGCATCGATCGCTACCATCCTTGAGCTTCTCCGACTTTCGGAAGGGTTAGGGTTAGGGTTAGGGATGAAAGCACATAGGAGAAAGAGATATTCTTGAATAACTTTTTTTGTGAAGGTCGGAGAGACTTGCAAGTAGAATCTACCCCCACTAAATGGGGTAGCGCGCATCGATCGGTACCATCCTTGAGCTTCTCCGACTTTCGGAAGGGTTAGGGTTAGGGTTAGGGATGAAAGCACATAGGAGAAAGAGATATTCTTGAATAACTTTTTTTGTGAAGGTCGGAGAGACTTGGAAAGTGGTTGCATCTGGACTAATTTGGGTCCTGCGGATCGATTGGTACCATCCCCGAGCTTGTACGACCTTCGGAAGAGGTCCACCGACGAAATTCCCCCAAATCTGAGGAGATATTCTTGAATAACTTTTTTTGTGAAGGTCGGAGAGACTTGCAAGTAGGCTCTACCCCCACTAAATGGGGTAGCGCGCATCGATCGGTACCATCCTTGAGCTTCTCCGACTTTCGGAAGGGTTAGGGTTAGGGTTAGGGATGAAAGCACATAGGAGAAAGAGATATTCTTGAATAACTTTTTTTGTGAAGGTCGGAGAGACTTGCAAGTAGGCTCTACCCCCACTAAATGGGGTTGCGCGCATCGATCGGTACCATCCTTGAGCTTCTCCGACTTTCGGAAGGGTTAGGGTTAGGGTTAGGGATGAAAGCACATAGGAGAAAGAGATATTCTTGAATAACTTTTTTTGTGAAGGTCGGAGAGACTTGGAAAGTGGTTGCATCTGGACTAATTTGGGTCCTGCGGATCGATTGGTACCATCCCCGAGCTTGTACGACCTTCGGAAGAGGTCGACCGACGAAATTCCCCCAAATCTGAGGAGATATTCTTGAATAACTTTTTTGTGAAGGTCGGAGAGACTTGCAAGTAGGCTCTACCCCCACTAAATGGGGTAGCGCGCATCGATCGGTACCATCCTTGAGCTTCTCCGACTTTCGGAAGGGTTAGGGTTAGGGTTAGGGATGAAAGCACATAGGAGAAAGAGATATTCTTGAATAACTTTTTTTGTGAAGGTCGGAGAGACTTGCAAGTAGGCTCTACCCCCACTAAATGGGATAGCGCGCATCGATTGGTACCATCCTTGAGCTTCTCCGACTTTCGGAAGGGTTAGGGTTAGGGTTAGAGATGAAAGCACATAGGAGAAAGAGATATTCTTGAATAACTTTTTTTGTGAAGGTCGGAGAGACTTGGAAAGTGGTTGCATCTGGACTAATTTGGGTCCTGCGGATCGATTGGTACCATCCCCGAGCTTGTACGACCTTCGGAAGAGGTCGACCGACGAAATTCCCCCAAATCTGAGGAGATATTCTTGAATAACTTTTTTTGTGAAGGTCGGAGAGACTTGCAAGTAGGCTCTACCCCCACTAAATGGGGTAGCGCGCATCGATCGGTACCATCCTTGAGCTTCTCCGACTTTCGGAAGGGTTAGGGTTAGGGTTAGGGATGAAAGCACATAGGAGAAAGAGATATTCTTGAATAACTTTTTTTGTGAAGGTCGGAGAGACTTGCAAGTAGGCTCTACCCCCACTAAATGGGGTAGCGCGCATCGATCGGTACCATCCTTGAGCTTCTCCGACTTTCGGAAGGGTTAGGGTTAGGGTTAGGGATGAAAGCACATAGGAGAAAGAGATATTCTTGAATAACTTTTTTTTTGAAGGTCGGAGAGACTTGCAAGTAGGCTCTACCCCCACTAAATGGGGTTGCGCGCATCGATCGGTACCATCCTTGAGCTTCTCCGACTTTCGGAAGGGTTAGGGTTAGGGTTAGGGATGAAAGCACATAGGAGAAAGAGATATTCTTGAATAACTTTTTTTGTGAAGGTCGGAGAGACTTGGAAAGTGGTTGCATCTGGACTAATTTGGGTCCTGCGGATCGATTGGTACCATCCCCGAGCTTGTACGACCTTCGGAAGAGGTCGACCGACGAAATTCCCCCAAATCTGAGGAGATATTCTTGAATAACTTTTTTGTGAAGGTCGGAGAGACTTGCAAGTAGGCTCTACCCCCACTAAATGGGGTAGCGCGCATCGATCGGTACCATCCTTGAGCTTCTCCGACTTTCGGAAGGGTTAGGGTTAGGGTTAGGGATGAAAGCACATAGGAGAAAGAGATATTCTTGAATAACTTTTTTTGTGAAGGTCGGAGAGACTTGCAAGTAGGCTCTACCCCCACTAAATGGGGTAGCGCGCATCGATCGGTACCATCCTTGAGCTTCTCCGACTTTCGGAAGGGTTAGGGTTAGGGTTAGAGATGAAAGCACATAGGAGAAAGAGATATTCTTGAATAACTTTTTTTGTGAAGGTCGGAGAGACTTGGAAAGTGGTTGCATCTGGACTAATTTGGGTCCTGCAGATCGATTGGTACCATCCCCGAGCTTGTACGACCTTCGGAAGAGGTCGACCGACGAAATTCCCCCAAATCTGAGGAGATATTCTTGAATAACTTTTTTTGTGAAGGTCGGAGAGACTTGCAAGTAGGCTCTACCCCCACTAAATGGGGTAGCGCGCATCGATCGGTACCATCTTTGAGCTTTTCCGACTTTCGGAAGGGTTAGGGTTAGGGTTAGGGATGAAAGCACATAGGAGAAAGAGATATTCTTGAATAACTTTTTTTGTGAAGGTCGGAGAGACTTGCAAGTAGGCTCTACCCCCACTAAATGGGGTAGCGCGCATCGATCGGTACCATCCTTGAGCTTCTCCGACTTTCGGAAGGGTTAGGGTTAGGGTTAGGGATGAAAGCACATAGGAGAAAGAGATATTCTTGAATAACTTTTTTTGTGAAGGTCGGAGAGACTTGCAAGTAGGCTCTACCCCCACTAAATGGGGTTGCGCGCATCGATCGGTACCATCCTTGAGCTTCTCCGACCTTCGGAAGGGTTAGGGTTAGGGATGAAAGCACATAGGAGAAAGAGATATTCTTGAATAACTTTTTTTGTGAAGGTCGGAGAGACTTGGAAAGTGGTTGCATCTGGACTAATTTGGGTCCTGCGGATCGATTGGTACCATCCCCGAGCTTGTACGACCTTCGGAAGAGGTCCACCGACGAAATTCCCCCAAATCTGAGGAGATATTCTTGAATAACTTTTTTTGTGAAGGTCGGAGAGACTTGCAAGTAGGCTCTACCCCCACTAAATGGGGTAGCGCGCATCGATCGGTACCATCCTTGAGCTTCTCCGACTTTCGGAAGGGTTAGGGTTAGGGTTAGGGATGAAAGCACATAGGAGAAAGAGATATTCTTGAATAACTTTTTTTGTGAAGGTCGGAGAGACTTGCAAGTAGGCTCTACCCCCACTAAATGGGGTAGCGCGCATCGATCGGTACCATCCTTGAGCTTCTCCGACTTTCGGAAGGGTTAGGGTTAGGGTTAGGGATGAAAGCACATAGGAGAAAGAGATATTCTTGAATAACTTTTTTTGTGAAGGTCGGAGAGACTTGCAAGTAGGCTCTACCCCCACTAAATGGGGTTGCGCGCATCGATCGGTACCATCCTTGAGCTTCTCCGACTTTCGGAAGGGTTAGGGTTAGGGTTAGGGATGAAAGCACATAGGAGAAAGAGATATTCTTGAATAACTTTTTTTGTGAAGGTCGGAGAGACTTGGAAAGTGGTTGCATCTGGACTAATTTGGGTCCTGCGGATCGATTGGTACCATCCCCGAGCTTGTACGACCTTCGGAAGAGGTCGACCGACGAAATTCCCCCAAATCTGAGGAGATATTCTTGAATAACTTTTTTGTGAAGGTCGGAGAGACTTGCAAGTAGGCTCTACCCCCACTAAATGGGGTAGCGCGCATCGATCGGTACCATCCTTGAGCTTCTCCGACTTTCGGAAGGGTTAGGGTTAGGGTTAGGGATGAAAGCACATAGGAGAAAGAGATATTCTTGAATAACTTTTTTTGTGAAGGTCGGAGAGACTTGCAAGTAGGCTCTACCCCCACTAAATGGGGTAGCGCGCATCGATCGGTACCATCCTTGAGCTTCTCCGACTTTCGGAAGGGTTAGGGTTAGGGTTAGAGATGAAAGCACATAGGAGAAAGAGATATTCTTGAATAACTTTTTTTGTGAAGGTCGGAGAGACTTGGAAAGTGGTTGCATCTGGACTAATTTGGGTCCTGCGGATCGATTGGTACCATCCCCGAGCTTGTACGACCTTCGGAAGAGGTCGACCGACGAAATTCCCCCAAATCTGAGGAGATATTCTTGAATAACTTTTTTTGTGAAGGTCGGAGAGACTTGCAAGTAGGCTCTACCCCCACTAAATGGGGTAGCGCGCATCGATCGGTACCATCCTTGAGCTTCTCCGACTTTCGGAAGGGTTAGGGTTAGGGTTAGGGATGAAAGCACATAGGAGAAAGAGATATTCTTGAATAACTTTTTTTGTGAAGGTCGGAGAGACTTGCAAGTAGGCTCTACCCCCACTAAATGGGGTAGCGCGCATCGATCGGTACCATCCTTGAGCTTCTCCGACTTTCGGAAGGGTTAGGGTTAGGGTTAGGGATGAAAGCACATAGGAGAAAGAGATATTCTTGAATAACTTTTTTTTTGAAGGTCGGAGAGACTTGCAAGTAGGCTCTACCCCCACTAAATGGGGTTGCGCACATCGATCGGTACCATCCTTGAGCTTCTCCGACTTTCGGAAGGGTTAGGGTTAGGGTTAGGGATGAAAGCACATAGGAGAAAGAGATATTCTTGAATAACTTTTTTTGTGAAGGTCGGAGAGACTTGGAAAGTGGTTGCATCTGGACTAATTTGGGTCCTGCGGATCGATTGGTACCATCCCCGAGCTTGTACGACCTTCGGAAGAGGTCGACCGACGAAATTCCCCCAAATCTGAGGAGATATTCTTGAATAACTTTTTTGTGAAGGTCGGAGAGACTTGCAAGTAGGCTCTACCCCCACTAAATGGGGTAGCGCGCATCGATCGGTACCATCCTTGAGCTTCTCCGACTTTCGGAAGGGTTAGGGTTAGGGTTAGGGATGAAAGCACATAGGAGAAAGAGATATTCTTGAATAACTTTTTTTGTGAAGGTCGGAGAGACTTGCAAGTAGGCTCTACCCCCACTAAATGGGGTAGCGCGCATCGATCGGTACCATCCTTGAGCTTCTCCGACTTTCGGAAGGGTTAGGGTTAGGGTTAGAGATGAAAGCACATAGGAGAAAGAGATATTCTTGAATAACTTTTTTTGTGAAGGTCGGAGAGACTTGGAAAGTGGTTGCATCTGGACTAATTTGGGTCCTGCGGATCGATTGGTACCATCCCCGAGCTTGTACGACCTTCGGAAGAGGTCGACCGACGAAATTCCCCCAAATCTGAGGAGATATTCTTGAATAACTTTTTTTGTGAAGGTCGGAGAGACTTGCAAGTAGGCTCTACCCCCACTAAATGGGGTAGCGCGCATCGATCGGTACCATCCTTGAGCTTTTCCGACTTTCGGAAGGGTTAGGGTTAGGGTTAGGGATGAAAGCACATAGGAGAAAGAGATATTCTTGAATAACTTTTTTTGTGAAGGTCGGAGAGACTTGCAAGTAGGCTCTACCCCCACTAAATGGGGTAGCGCGCATCGATCGGTACCATCCTTGAGCTTCTCCGACTTTCGGAAGGGTTAGGGTTAGGGTTAGGGATGAAAGCACATAGGAGAAAGAGATATTCTTGAATAACTTTTTTTGTGAAGGTCGGAGAGACTTGCAAGTAGGCTCTACCCCCACTAAATGGGGTTGCGCGCATCGATCGGTACCATCCTTGAGCTTCTCCGACCTTCGGAAGGGTTAGGGTTAGGGATGAAAGCACATAGGAGAAAGAGATATTCTTGAATAACTTTTTTTGTGAAGGTCGGAGAGACTTGGAAAGTGGTTGCATCTGGACTAATTTGGGTCCTGCGGATCGATTGGTACCATCCCCGAGCTTGTACGACCTTCGGAAGAGGTCCACCGACGAAATTCCCCCAAATCTGAGGAGATATTCTTGAATAACTTTTTTTGTGAAGGTCGGAGAGACTTGCAAGTAGGCTCTACCCCCACTAAATGGGGTAGCGCGCATCGATCGGTACCATCCTTGAGCTTCTCCGACTTTCGGAAGGGTTAGGGTTAGGGTTAGGGATGAAAGCACATAGGAGAAAGAGATATTCTTGAATAACTTTTTTTGTGAAGGTCGGAGAGACTTGCAAGTAGGCTCTACCCCCACTAAATGGGGTAGCGCGCATCGATCGGTACCATCCTTGAGCTTCTCCGACTTTCGGAAGGGTTAGGGTTAGGGTTAGGGATGAAAGCACATAGGAGAAAGAGATATTCTTGAATAACTTTTTTTGTGAAGGTCGGAGAGACTTGCAAGTAGGCTCTACCCCCACTAAATGGGGTTGCGCGCATCGATCGGTACCATCCTTGAGCTTCTCCGACTTTCGGAAGGGTTAGGGTTAGGGTTAGGGATGAAAGCACATAGGAGAAAGAGATATTCTTGAATAACTTTTTTTGTGAAGGTCGGAGAGACTTGGAAAGTGGTTGCATCTGGACTAATTTGGGTCCTGCGGATCGATTGGTACCATCCCCGAGCTTGTACGACCTTCGGAAGAGGTCGACCGACGAAATTCCCCCAAATCTGAGGAGATATTCTTGAATAACTTTTTTGTGAAGGTCGGAGAGACTTGCAAGTAGGCTCTACCCCCACTAAATGGGGTAGCGCGCATCGATCGGTACCATCCTTGAGCTTCTCCGACTTTCGGAAGGGTTAGGGTTAGGGTTAGGGATGAAAGCACATAGGAGAAAGAGATATTCTTGAATAACTTTTTTTGTGAAGGTCGGAGAGACTTGCAAGTAGGCTCTACCCCCACTAAATGGGGTAGCGCGCATCGATCGGTACCATCCTTGAGCTTCTCCGACTTTCGGAAGGGTTAGGGTTAGGGTTAGAGATGAAAGCACATAGGAGAAAGAGATATTCTTGAATAACTTTTTTTGTGAAGGTCGGAGAGACTTGGAAAGTGGTTGCATCTGGACTAATTTGGGTCCTGCGGATCGATTGGTACCATCCCGAGCTTGTACGACCTTCGGAAGAGGTCGACCGACGAAATTCCCCCAAATCTGAGGAGATATTCTTGAATAACTTTTTTTGTGAAGGTCGGAGAGACTTGCAAGTAGGCTCTACCCCCACTAAATGGGGTAGCGCGCATCGATCGGTACCATCCTTGAGCTTCTCCGACTTTCGGAAGGGTTAGGGTTAGGGTTAGGGATGAAAGCACATAGGAGAAAGAGATATTCTTGAATAACTTTTTTTGTGAAGGTCGGAGAGACTTGCAAGTAGGCTCTACCCCCACTAAATGGGGTAGCGCGCATCGATCGGTACCATCCTTGAGCTTCTCCGACTTTCGGAAGGGTTAGGGTTAGGGTTAGGGATGAAAGCACATAGGAGAAAGAGATATTCTTGAATAACTTTTTTTTTGAAGGTCGGAGAGACTTGCAAGTAGGCTCTACCCCCACTAAATGGGGTTGCGCGCATCGATCGGTACCATCCTTGAGCTTCTCCGACTTTCGGAAGGGTTAGGGTTAGGGTTAGGGATGAAAGCACATAGGAGAAAGAGATATTCTTGAATAACTTTTTTTGTGAAGGTCGGAGAGACTTGGAAAGTGGTTGCATCTGGACTAATTTGGGTCCTGCGGATCGATTGGTACCATCCCCGAGCTTGTACGACCTTCGGAAGAGGTCGACCGACGAAATTCCCCCAAATCTGAGGAGATATTCTTGAATAACTTTTTTGTGAAGGTCGGAGAGACTTGCAAGTAGGCTCTACCCCCACTAAATGGGGTAGCGCGCATCGATCGGTACCATCCTTGAGCTTCTCCGACTTTCGGAAGGGTTAGGGTTAGGGTTAGGGATGAAAGCACATAGGAGAAAGAGATATTCTTGAATAACTTTTTTTGTGAAGGTCGGAGAGACTTGCAAGTAGGCTCTACCCCCACTAAATGGGGTAGCGCGCATCGATCGGTACCATCCTTGAGCTTCTCCGACTTTCGGAAGGGTTAGGGTTAGGGTTAGAGATGAAAGCACATAGGAGAAAGAGATATTCTTGAATAACTTTTTTTGTGAAGGTCGGAGAGACTTGGAAAGTGGTTGCATCTGGACTAATTTGGGTCCTGCGGATCGATTGGTACCATCCCCGAGCTTGTACGACCTTCGGAAGAGGTCGACCGACGAAATTCCCCCAAATCTGAGGAGATATTCTTGAATAACTTTTTTTGTGAAGGTCGGAGAGACTTGCAAGTAGGCTCTACCCCCACTAAATGGGGTAGCGCGCATCGATCGGTACCATCTTTGAGCTTTTCCGACTTTCGGAAGGGTTAGGGTTAGGGTTAGGGATGAAAGCACATAGGAGAAAGAGATATTCTTGAATAACTTTTTTTGTGAAGGTCGGAGAGACTTGCAAGTAGGCTCTACCCCCACTAAATGGGGTAGCGCGCATCGATCGGTACCATCCTTGAGCTTCTCCGACTTTCGGAAGGGTTAGGGTTAGGGTTAGGGATGAAAGCACATAGGAGAAAGAGATATTCTTGAATAACTTTTTTTGTGAAGGTCGGAGAGACTTGCAAGTAGGCTCTACCCCCACTAAATGGGGTTGCGCGCATCGATCGGTACCATCCTTGAGCTTCTCCGACCTTCGGAAGGGTTAGGGTTAGGGATGAAAGCACATAGGAGAAAGAGATATTCTTGAATAACTTTTTTTGTGAAGGTCGGAGAGACTTGGAAAGTGGTTGCATCTGGACTAATTTGGGTCCTGCGGATCGATTGGTACCATCCCCGAGCTTGTACGACCTTCGGAAGAGGTCCACCGACGAAATTCCCCCAAATCTGAGGAGATATTCTTGAATAACTTTTTTTGTGAAGGTCGGAGAGACTTGCAAGTAGGCTCTACCCCCACTAAATGGGGTAGCGCGCATCGATCGGTACCATCCTTGAGCTTCTCCGACTTTCGGAAGGGTTAGGGTTAGGGTTAGGGATGAAAGCACATAGGAGAAAGAGATATTCTTGAATAACTTTTTTTGTGAAGGTCGGAGAGACTTGCAAGTAGGCTCTACCCCCACTAAATGGGGTAGCGCGCATCGATCGGTACCATCCTTGAGCTTCTCCGACTTTCGGAAGGGTTAGGGTTAGGGTTAGGGATGAAAGCACATAGGAGAAAGAGATATTCTTGAATAACTTTTTTTGTGAAGGTCGGAGAGACTTGCAAGTAGGCTCTACCCCCACTAAATGGGGTTGCGCGCATCGATCGGTACCATCCTTGAGCTTCTCCGACTTTCGGAAGGGTTAGGGTTAGGGTTAGGGATGAAAGCACATAGGAGAAAGAGATATTCTTGAATAACTTTTTTTGTGAAGGTCGGAGAGACTTGGAAAGTGGTTGCATCTGGACTAATTTGGGTCCTGCGGATCGATTGGTACCATCCCCGAGCTTGTACGACCTTCGGAAGAGGTCGACCGACGAAATTCCCCCAAATCTGAGGAGATATTCTTGAATAACTTTTTTGTGAAGGTCGGAGAGACTTGCAAGTAGGCTCTACCCCCACTAAATGGGGTAGCGCGCATCGATCGGTACCATCCTTGAGCTTCTCCGACTTTCGGAAGGGTTAGGGTTAGGGTTAGGGATGAAAGCACATAGGAGAAAGAGATATTCTTGAATAACTTTTTTTGTGAAGGTCGGAGAGACTTGCAAGTAGGCTCTACCCCCACTAAATGGGGTAGCGCGCATCGATCGGTACCATCCTTGAGCTTCTCCGACTTTCGGAAGGGTTAGGGTTAGGGTTAGAGATGAAAGCACATAGGAGAAAGAGATATTCTTGAATAACTTTTTTTGTGAAGGTCGGAGAGACTTGGAAAGTGGTTGCATCTGGACTAATTTGGGTCCTGCGGATCGATTGGTACCATCCCCGAGCTTGTACGACCTTCGGAAGAGGTCGACCGACGAAATTCCCCCAAATCTGAGGAGATATTCTTGAATAACTTTTTTTGTGAAGGTCGGAGAGACTTGCAAGTAGGCTCTACCCCCACTAAATGGGGTAGCGCGCATCGATCGGTACCATCCTTGAGCTTCTCCGACTTTCGGAAGGGTTAGGGTTAGGGTTAGGGATGAAAGCACATAGGAGAAAGAGATATTCTTGAATAACTTTTTTTGTGAAGGTCGGAGAGACTTGCAAGTAGGCTCTACCCCCACTAAATGGGGTAGCGCGCATCGATCGGTACCATCCTTGAGCTTCTCCGACTTTCGGAAGGGTTAGGGTTAGGGTTAGGGATGAAAGCACATAGGAGAAAGAGATATTCTTGAATAACTTTTTTTTTGAAGGTCGGAGAGACTTGCAAGTAGGCTCTACCCCCACTAAATGGGGTTGCGCACATCGATCGGTACCATCCTTGAGCTTCTCCGACTTTCGGAAGGGTTAGGGTTAGGGTTAGGGATGAAAGCACATAGGAGAAAGAGATATTCTTGAATAACTTTTTTTGTGAAGGTCGGAGAGACTTGGAAAGTGGTTGCATCTGGACTAATTTGGGTCCTGCGGATCGATTGGTACCATCCCCGAGCTTGTACGACCTTCGGAAGAGGTCGACCGACGAAATTCCCCCAAATCTGAGGAGATATTCTTGAATAACTTTTTTGTGAAGGTCGGAGAGACTTGCAAGTAGGCTCTACCCCCACTAAATGGGGTAGCGCGCATCGATCGGTACCATCCTTGAGCTTCTCCGACTTTCGGAAGGGTTAGGGTTAGGGTTAGGGATGAAAGCACATAGGAGAAAGAGATATTCTTGAATAACTTTTTTTGTGAAGGTCGGAGAGACTTGCAAGTAGGCTCTACCCCCACTAAATGGGGTAGCGCGCATCGATCGGTACCATCCTTGAGCTTCTCCGACTTTCGGAAGGGTTAGGGTTAGGGTTAGAGATGAAAGCACATAGGAGAAAGAGATATTCTTGAATAACTTTTTTTGTGAAGGTCGGAGAGACTTGGAAAGTGGTTGCATCTGGACTAATTTGGGTCCTGCGGATCGATTGGTACCATCCCCGAGCTTGTACGACCTTCGGAAGAGGTCGACCGACGAAATTCCCCCAAATCTGAGGAGATATTCTTGAATAACTTTTTTTGTGAAGGTCGGAGAGACTTGCAAGTAGGCTCTACCCCCACTAAATGGGGTAGCGCGCATCGATCGGTACCATCCTTGAGCTTTTCCGACTTTCGGAAGGGTTAGGGTTAGGGTTAGGGATGAAAGCACATAGGAGAAAGAGATATTCTTGAATAACTTTTTTTGTGAAGGTCGGAGAGACTTGCAAGTAGGCTCTACCCCCACTAAATGGGGTAGCGCGCATCGATCGGTACCATCCTTGAGCTTCTCCGACTTTCGGAAGGGTTAGGGTTAGGGTTAGGGATGAAAGCACATAGGAGAAAGAGATATTCTTGAATAACTTTTTTTGTGAAGGTCGGAGAGACTTGCAAGTAGGCTCTACCCCCACTAAATGGGGTTGCGCGCATCGATCGGTACCATCCTTGAGCTTCTCCGACCTTCGGAAGGGTTAGGGTTAGGGATGAAAGCACATAGGAGAAAGAGATATTCTTGAATAACTTTTTTTGTGAAGGTCGGAGAGACTTGGAAAGTGGTTGCATCTGGACTAATTTGGGTCCTGCGGATCGATTGGTACCATCCCCGAGCTTGTACGACCTTCGGAAGAGGTCCACCGACGAAATTCCCCCAAATCTGAGGAGATATTCTTGAATAACTTTTTTTGTGAAGGTCGGAGAGACTTGCAAGTAGGCTCTACCCCCACTAAATGGGGTAGCGCGCATCGATCGGTACCATCCTTGAGCTTCTCCGACTTTCGGAAGGGTTAGGGTTAGGGTTAGGGATGAAAGCACATAGGAGAAAGAGATATTCTTGAATAACTTTTTTTGTGAAGGTCGGAGAGACTTGCAAGTAGGCTCTACCCCCACTAAATGGGGTAGCGCGCATCGATCGGTACCATCCTTGAGCTTCTCCGACTTTCGGAAGGGTTAGGGTTAGGGTTAGGGATG
The DNA here is from genome assembly GCF_963576545.1 of Limanda limanda. Taxonomy (NCBI): domain Eukaryota; kingdom Metazoa; phylum Chordata; class Actinopteri; order Pleuronectiformes; family Pleuronectidae; genus Limanda; species Limanda limanda. The sequence continues at coordinate 503,966 of NW_026870493.1, forward strand.
AAAGCACATAGGAGAAAGAGATATTCTTGAATAACTTTTTTTGTGAAGGTCGGAGAGACTTGCAAGTAGGCTCTACCCCCACTAAATGGGGTTGCGCGCATCGATCGGTACCATCCTTGAGCTTCTCCGACTTTCGGAAGGGTTAGGGTTAGGGTTAGGGATGAAAGCACATAGGAGAAAGAGATATTCTTGAATAACTTTTTTTGTGAAGGTCGGAGAGACTTGGAAAGTGGTTGCATCTGGACTAATTTGGGTCCTGCGGATCGATTGGTACCATCCCCGAGCTTGTACGACCTTCGGAAGAGGTCGACCGACGAAATTCCCCCAAATCTGAGGAGATATTCTTGAATAACTTTTTTGTGAAGGTCGGAGAGACTTGCAAGTAGGCTCTACCCCCACTAAATGGGGTAGCGCGCATCGATCGGTACCATCCTTGAGCTTCTCCGACTTTCGGAAGGGTTAGGGTTAGGGTTAGGGATGAAAGCACATAGGAGAAAGAGATATTCTTGAATAACTTTTTTTGTGAAGGTCGGAGAGACTTGCAAGTAGGCTCTACCCCCACTAAATGGGGTAGCGCGCATCGATCGGTACCATCCTTGAGCTTCTCCGACTTTCGGAAGGGTTAGGGTTAGGGTTAGAGATGAAAGCACATAGGAGAAAGAGATATTCTTGAATAACTTTTTTTGTGAAGGTCGGAGAGACTTGGAAAGTGGTTGCATCTGGACTAATTTGGGTCCTGCGGATCGATTGGTACCATCCCCGAGCTTGTACGACCTTCGGAAGAGGTCGACCGACGAAATTCCCCCAAATCTGAGGAGATATTCTTGAATAACTTTTTTTGTGAAGGTCGGAGAGACTTGCAAGTAGGCTCTACCCCCACTAAATGGGGTAGCGCGCATCGATCGGTACCATCCTTGAGCTTTCTCCGACTTTCGGAAGGGTTAGGGTTAGGGTTAGGGATGAAAGCACATAGGAGAAAGAGATATTCTTGAATAACTTTTTTTGTGAAGGTCGGAGAGACTTGCAAGTAGGCTCTACCCCCACTAAATGGGGTAGCGCGCATCGATCGGTACCATCCTTGAGCTTCTCCGACTTTCGGAAGGGTTAGGGTTAGGGTTAGGGATGAAAGCACATAGGAGAAAGAGATATTCTTGAATAACTTTTTTTGTGAAGGTCGGAGAGACTTGCAAGTAGGCTCTACCCCCACTAAATGGGGTTGCGCGCATCGATCGGTACCATCCTTGAGCTTCTCCGACTTTCGGAAGGGTTAGGGTTAGGGTTAGGGATGAAAGCACATAGGAGAAAGAGATATTCTTGAATAACTTTTTTTGTGAAGGTCGGAGAGACTTGGAAAGTGGTTGCATCTGGGACTAATTTGGGTCCTGCGGATCGATTGGTACCATCCCCGAGCTTGTACGACCTTCGGAAGAGGTCCACCGACGAAATTCCCCCAAATCTGAGGAGATATTCTTGAATAACTTTTTTTGTGAAGGTCGGAGAGACTTGCAAGTAGGCTCTACCCCCACTAAATGGGGTAGCGCGCATCGATCGGTACCATCCTTGAGCTTCTCCGACTTTCGGAAGGGTTAGGGTTAGGGATGAAAGCACATAGGAGAAAGAGATATTCTTGAATAACTTTTTTTGTGAAGGTCGGAGAGACTTGCAAGTAGGCTCTACCCCCACTAAATGGGGTAGCGCGCATCGATCGGTACCATCCTTGAGCTTCTCCGACTTTCGGAAGGGTTAGGGTTAGGGTTAGGGATGAAAGCACATAGGAGAAAGAGATATTCTTGAATAACTTTTTTTGTGAAGGTCGGAGAGACTTGCAAGTAGGCTCTACCCCCACTAAATGGGGTTGCGCACATCGATCGGTACCATCCTTGAGCTTCTCCGACTTTCGGAAGGGTTAGGGTTAGGGTTAGGGATGAAAGCACATAGGAGAAAGAGATATTCTTGAATAACTTTTTTTGTGAAGGTCGGAGAGACTTGGAAAGTGGTTGCATCTGGACTAATTTGGGTCCTGCGGATCGATTGGTACCATCCCCGAGCTTGTACGACCTTCGGAAGAGGTCCACCGACGAAATTCCCCCAAATCTGAGGAGATATTCTTGAATAACTTTTTTTGTGAAGGTCGGAGAGACTTGCAAGTAGGCTCTACCCCCACTAAATGGGGTAGCGCGCATCGATCGGTACCATCCTTGAGCTTCTCCGACTTTCGGAAGGGTTAGGGTTAGGGTTAGGGATGAAAGCACATAGGAGAAAGAGATATTCTTGAATAACTTTTTTTGTGAAGGTCGGAGAGACTTGCAAGTAGGCTCTACCCCCACTAAATGGGGTAGCGCGCATCGATCGGTACCATCCTTGAGCTTCTCCGACTTTCGGAAGGGTTAGGGTTAGGGTTAGGGATGAAAGCACATAGGAGAAAGAGATATTCTTGAATAACTTTTTTTGTGAAGGTCGGAGAGACTTGCAAGTAGGCTCTACCCCCACTAAATGGGGTAGCGCGCATCGATCGGTACCATCCTTGAGCTTCTCCGACTTTCGGAAGGGTTAGGGTTAGGGTTAGGGATGAAAGCACATAGGAGAAAGAGATATTCTTGAATAACTTTTTTTGTGAAGGTCGGAGAGACTTGCAAGTAGGCTCTACCCCCACTAAATGGGGTTGCGCGCATCGATCGGTACCATCCTTGAGCTTCTCCGACTTTCGGAAGGGTTAGGGTTAGGGTTAGGGATGAAAGCACATAGGAGAAAGAGATATTCTTGAATAACTTTTTTTGTGAAGGTCGGAGAGACTTGGAAAGTGGTTGCATCTGGACTAATTTGGGTCCTGCGGATCGATTGGTACCATCCCCGAGCTTGTACGACCTTCGGAAGAGGTCCACCGACGAAATTCCCCCAAATCTGAGGAGATATTCTTGAATAACTTTTTTTTGTGAAGGTCGGAGAGACTTGCAAGTAGGCTCTACCCCCACTAAATGGGGTAGCGCGCATCGATCGGTACCATCCTTGAGCTTCTCCGACTTTCGGAAGGGTTAGGGTTAGGGATGAAAGCACATAGGAGAAGAGATATTCTTGAATAACTTTTTTTTGTGAAGGTCGGAGAGACTTGCAAGTAGGCTCTACCCCCACTAAATGGGGTAGCGCGCATCGATCGGTACCATCCTTGAGCTTCTCCGACTTTCGGAAGGGTTAGGGTTAGGGTTAGGGATGAAAGCACATAGGAGAAAGAGATATTCTTGAATAACTTTTTTTGTGAAGGTCGGAGAGACTTGCAAGTAGGCTCTACCCCCACTAAATGGGGTTGCGCACATCGATCAGGTACCATCCTTGAGCTTCTCCGACTTTCGGAAGGGTAGGGTTAGGGTTAGGGATGAAAGCACATAGGAGAAAGAGATATTCTTGAATAACTTTTTTTGTGAAGGTCGGAGAGACTTGGAAAGTGGTTGCATCTGGACTAATTTGGGTCCTGCGGATCGATTGGTACCATCCCCGAGCTTGTACGACCTTCGGAAGAGGTCCACCGACGAAATTCCCCCAAATCTGAGGAGATATTCTTGAATAACTTTTTTTGTGAAGGTCGGAGAGACTTGCAAGTAGGCTCTACCCCCACTAAATGGGGTAGCGCGCATCGATCGGTACCTCCTTGAGCTTCTCCGACTTTCGGAAGGGTTAGGGTTAGGGTTAGGGATGAAAGCACATAGGAGAAAGAGATATTCTTGAATAACTTTTTTTGTGAAGGTCGGAGAGACTTGCAAGTAGGCTCTACCCCCACTAAATGGGGTAGCGCGCATCGATCGGTACCATCCTTGAGCTCTCCGACTTTCGGAAGGGTTAGGGTTAGGGTTAGGGATGAAAGCACATAGGAGAAAGAGATATTCTTGAATAACTTTTTTTGTGAAGGTCGGAGAGACTTGCAAGTAGGCTCTACCCCCACTAAATGGGGTAGCGCGCATCGATCGGTACCATCCTTGAGCTTCTCCGACTTTCGGAAGGGTTAGGGTTAGGGTTAGGGATGAAAGCACATAGGAGAAAGAGATATTCTTGAATAACTTTTTTGTGAAGGTCGGAGAGACTTGCAAGTAGGCTCTACCCCACTAAATGGGGTTGCGCGCATCGATCGGTACCATCCTTGAGCTTCTCCGACTTTCGGAAGGGTTAGGGTTAGGGTTAGGGATGAAAGCACATAGGAGAAAGAGATATTCTTGAATAACTTTTTTTGTGAAGGTCGGAGAGACTTGGAAAGTGGTTGCATCTGGACTAATTTGGGTCCTGCGGATCGATTGGTACCATCCCCGAGCTTGTACGACCTTCGGAAAGAGGTCCACCGACGAAATTCCCCCAAATCTGAGGAGATATTCTTGAATAACTTTTTTGTGAAGGTCGGAGAGACTTGCAAGTAGGCTCTACCCCCACTAAATTGGGGTAGCGCGCATCGATCGGTACCATCCTTGAGCTTCTCCGACTTTCGGAAGGGTTAGGGTTAGGGATGAAAGCACATAGGAGAAAGAGATATTCTTGAATAACTTTTTTTGTGAAGGTCGGAGAGACTTGCAAGTAGGCTCTACCCCCACTAAATGGGGTAGCGCGCATCGATCGGTACCATCCTTGAGCTTCTCCGACTTTCGGAAGGGTTTAGGGTTAGGGTTAGGGATGAAAGCACATAGGAGAAAGAGATATTCTTGAATAACTTTTTTTGTGAAGGTCGGAGAGACTTGCAAGTAGGCTCTACCCCCACTAAATGGGTTGCGCACATCGATCAGTACCATCCTTGAGCTTCTCCGACTTTCGGAAGGGTTAGGGTTAGGGTTAGGGATGAAAGCACATAGGAGAAAGAGATATTCTTGAATAACTTTTTTTGTGAAGGTCGGAGAGACTTGGAAAGTGGTTGCATCTGGACTAATTTGGGTCCTGCGGATCGATTGGTACCATCCCCGAGCTTGTACGACCTTCGGAAGAGGTCCACCGACGAAATTCCCCCAAATCTGAGGAGATATTCTTGAATAACTTTTTTGTGAAGGTCGGAGAGACTTGCAAGTAGGCTCTACCCCCACTAAATGGGGTAGCGCGCATCGATCGGTACTATCCTTGAGCTTCTCCGACTTTCGGAAGGGTTAGGGTTAGGGTTAGGGATGAAAGCACATAGGAGAAAGAGATATTCTTGAATAACTTTTTTGTGAAGGTCGGAGAGACTTGCAAGTAGGCTCTACCCCCACTAAATGGGGGGTAGCGCCATCGATCGGTACCATCCTTGAGCTTCTCCGACTTTCGGAAGGTTAGGGTTTAGGGGATAAAGCACATAGGAGAAAGAGATATTC